>NW_028258339.1:3058667-3211601 GCF_053883595.1 Heterocephalus glaber | reverse complement strand
ATCTGAAACGAGATCGTGTTCTCTAAAATTGAAGAATGAATTCTAGGAACAACAGAGGTTAAGAGTAGGAAAAATTTATTGAAAGATAGCTTCTGCCTAAGGGAGACAGAAGGGGGACCAGAAAGTGAGTTGTCTGCCCACCCAGCTTTTCAAAGATGTTTTATACAGCAAAGCCATGTGGTAAGGTGGGTACAAAGTGGGACAAAATTATAAGACCCAATGGAAATTTACAAGATGAGCATGAGGTGGTACAAAACCATGACCAAACAATAAGATTACAAGTACAGTCACCCAGGTAATTTTTTTTTTTTTTGTACTGGGGATCAGGCACCGGAACCACTGAGCTAAATCCCAGGCCCAAGGTAATATTGATTAAAAAGGGATCAAATGGGAAAACAAGTCACAAGGAATTTCCCCATTTAGAATATCAATCACTGCTAGTCATCTCTAGGGGAGGTAGTACCTATTTTCTTTTTTTATAATGCTAACCAGTGAATGTGCCTCAATTGTTCTCCATGTTGGCTCCTGCAGGGTGGCCCTGTCTAACTGCCTACAATATCTAATTAACTTACCTATCTACAATACCAGGAGTTCCCACAGGGGGTCCATTTCCTCACATGGCCCACTACCAGGTCCATGCCTGCCCCCTCCACAGATCCTCAGTTCCCCCAGCCAGTGACTATGTGGCCAGGTGTCCTCAGTGATCACAGGAAGATGTCTCCCTGTATATCTCTAGAGACTCCTAAGGCCCTTATTCCTCCTGGGTCTTGTTCATTTCCCCCTGCTTGTGGTTTGTTTTTGTTTTGAGCCAATGTGGGTTTGAGTAGAAGGCCTGAAACACTGGCCACTGTCACTGGGGCCTGTCCCTGCTTTGGCCACTCTGCTCTGTTTACCAACTGCTGAATAGAAAAGTTTAAGTGCAGACAGGCAGGGGCCAGGGTTACAGTGGATGTACATCCTCTCTCCCTGTCCTACCCGGGTGCCTCTTCTGTTCCCTGCACTTGGCTCCAAGGCTGGGAGTGGGCAGGATGGAAGCACATGGTCTAAGGCATGCTTGTTGTGCTGGGTGTGCCCACTGCCCACCTGACGACCACCCAGGCCTAGATGCTTAGGTCCTTCTGGTTGGTTCCTGGCTTCTGTCTGCACAGTGACCTACCTGGCTGCAGGGAAAGAGGCTTGGCTTTGCCTTAGGTGCCACCCCTGTTAGCTGAGGACCCTGGACTAGGCTGCTCTTTCCACCAAAGGGATGCTGTTATTCCAGGCATAGGAAGTGGAAGTTGAGGTCCAGAAAAGTTAGGGAACCTTCCGAGCTCTAAAAACTGAAAACAAGAACTCAGAACTGGAGCCCAGATTATCAGGAGAAGTTGCAGTCTCTAACAATACTTTGCATCTGGGCTGGGGATTTAGCTCAGTGGTTTCCCTGCCTGCTGCGCAAGGGCAAGGACCCGAGTTCGATCCCTGGTACCATAAATAAATAAATAAACAAATAAATAACAGTACTTTGCATCTAAGTACACATTCATTAAATTTGCAGTAAAGCCAGGTGTGATGGTGCATGCCTGTAATCCCAACACTTTGGAGGCTGAGGCAGGAGGAGTCCCATGAGTTCAAGGGCATCCTAGGCTTCAGAGTGAGTTCAAGGCCTGCTTGAACTACATAGTGAGACCTTGTCTCAAAAAGGTAAAAAAAAAAAAATGTAGTGAAGCCAGGTGTGGTGACACACCTCTGTAATCCCAGCATTCTGGCAGACTGAGGCAGGTAGATTGAAAGTTTGAGCCCAAACTGGGGATGGTGTCACGCACCTGTAATTTCAGCACTCAGAAGGCTGGGCCAGGAAGATTGTCATAAATTGAAAGCCAGCCTGGGCTACAAAATGAGACTCCGTCTCAAAAAAAAAAAAAAAAGTTTGAGCCCAGCCTGAGCCACTTAGACCTTGTCTCAAAATGAAGGAAAGTTAGATTTTTTTTTTTGGTACTGGGGATCGAACTTGGGACCTTGCGCTTGTGAGGCAGGCGCCGGAACCACTGAGCTACATCCCCAGCCCTCAAAATAAATGAATTAAAAAGGGCTGAGGATATAGCTCAGTGTGGAGGTCCTGAGATCAGTCTTTAGTGGAGGAGGAGGAGGAGGAGGAGGAGGAGGAGGAGGAGGAGGACAGGTCCCTGGAAAGTAGAGGAGAGGTGATAGTCTAGAATTGCAGAGGCTTTGAGGGCACTAGGATAGGATAGAACACCAGCCAATATCAGTGGGGGAACCAGGCCCCTTCTAATTTTGAGAAGGTGTACCTGGGCACACAGGCACCAAGGAGGGAGCCCTTGAACACCATGTGAACATAGCAGAAGTAGGAATAGCAGAAACTGATGGTCTGAAGCTCAGAGACCCACCCAGCTAACAATGCTGCTCTCAGGCAGTTTACTCCCACTTGGTCTGTGACTGTTTTATTATGTAGCACGAATGTATTGTGTCCTAAGTTATATTGTGGCTGGTGGGACAACCTCTGCTCCATTGTTCACTAGTATAGATGAAAGGACTGAAGAGTCCCTGCTTTCATTCCTCCTGTAACCCCTGGGCCTATCTTGGACCTGAGCTTGTCTGAGGGAGGACCTATTGAATCTCCTTTGTTGCTCTGCTTGGTTTTTTTCCCCTGGTGCTAGGGAGGGAACACAAAGCCTCATGCATTGTAGGCAAGCATTCTATCACTGAGCTACAGCCTCCGCCCTCCCGGGAGTCCCTGCACCCAGTTTTCATTGAGACACCTAGCTTTGGTAGATGGACAGGGCAGCTTTGAATCTGGGGCTTGGGCTTTCAAGAGCTCATGGATCCTGTAAGCAGGATGCTTACAGACTGAAGAGGGTGAACATGAGGCCCTGTAGCTCCTTGGAAAGGAAAATGTTGTAGGCTAGGGTATTGTCCAAGGGCTGGGGACAGGTAGACCATGAGGAGAGGCTTCCAAGTGCTTTGCTCTGGAGCTGGCCCACTGGATGGGATGGGATGAGAAACCGCCTCTGGGCTGGGACATATTGAGGCTTGAATGGTTGTAAAGGAGTGAGGAGGGGGTCCAAGGATGACTTCAAGAATGAATTACAGGGGTAAGGGGCCTGGGATGCAAGATGGAGGAGATTCACTGAGAAAGCTGGCACCAGCAGGGCTGCCATTCTGGGGTAGGAACAAAGACTGGGGCTAAGGGGTGCTGCTTGAGTCCTCAAAGCTGCTAGCTAGGGAGGGGTTCAGTTGCCATGCAAACAGCAGGGTGGAACCCCAGCCACCACATCATTTGGAGCCTCAGTGTATTCCCTTGGGAAAGGGGTAAGATGGCCAGTGGAATTAGGAATAAAACCTCCAAAAGGAAAAAAAAAATTAAAAAACAAACAAAAAACAAAACAAAACAAAACCTCCAAAAGGCCTGCATTGTGCTCAGCTGAGAGCTGTTTGGTAGCAGTATTGGAGCTTTTCTTTTTTTTTTTTTTTTGCAGTACCGGGGATCAAACTCAGGACCTTGTGCTTGTGAGGCAGGCGTGGTGCCACTGAGCTAAATCCCCAGCCCTGGTGCATATCTTTAATTAGTATTGATTACAGTCACACTGTTAAGAGTCAAACTCTCTTAATCCTTGTGAGTTTTGGGGTATTTTTGTTTTTGTTTTTGAGACAGTGTCTCAGTTTGTAGTTCAGGCTGGCCTTGATTTCACTGTGTAGCCCAGGCTGGTCTTGAACTTGCAGCAGTCCTCCTGCCTCAGCCTCCCGAGTGCTGGGATCACAGGCATGTGCCACTGTGTCCAGCAGTCCTTGTAAGTTTAAACCAATGCCCCATTTATGCTCATCCACTGGTGAATATAAAGCAATAGCTCCCTTTTAGCCTCACCACATTCATGAATTTGTCCATATTTCTCCTAGTCCCACCCAATTTGTTAAAAATTTTTTGAGACAGGTTCTTGTGTAGCCCAGGCTTTCCTTGAACTTATGATCCTCAGGCCTCAGTATCCCATAGTGCCAGGATTACCCATGTGCACCACCACATCTGGCTAATTTGTTTGAGACAGGGTCCAGGCTGACATTGAATTTGTAATCTCCTATTTCAGGCTCCTGAGTAGCTAGGATTAGAGGGATATGCCACCCTGTTCACCTATAGATTTGTATTCTACTAGATTTTTACATAAAGGGCTGAAGATTTAGCTCAGTGGTTCCACCACCTGCCCTGAAAGTGCAAGGTCCTGACTTCGATCCCTGGTACCAAAAAAATTTTAAAAAGTGTCATTTACATAAATGGAATCATGTAACATGTACTCTTTTGTAAGGATCTGGCTTCTTTTACTTATCATAATTATTCTGATGTGTTTTTTTTTGATGCTGGGGATCAAATCCCAAGCTTCATTCAGGATGTTAAGCATGTATTCTACCACTGAGCTACACCCCTAGCCCATAGCACGATCATTTTTTCTTTTTTTTTGGTTGCTGGGGATTAAGCTCAGGACCTTGCGCTTTTGAGGCAGGTGCGGGCACCACTGAGCCAAATCCCCAACCACATAGTGCGATCAGTTTGAGATTCATCCATATTTCATTCATTCCTTTTTATTTTTTGCTTAACTTCTTTTATTGGTACATTTTAGATACATAATACATTTACATTTATCATTGGGTGTTTGTACCTATACATAATGTATCTTGGTTCTTATTTTTTTTCCCCATTCTCTGTGTGCCCTTTACTCCCTCCATCCTTCCCTATTTACATAGGCTTTGTTTCCATTTTTTTCTTTTCTCATAATTTTTCCTTTCCCTTCTTCCCTTTCCCCTTTCCCCTTCCCCTCCATTCACTCCTTGTCTTTGGACCTTTTTTCCTATTTCAGATTATCAATTCATAATAATCATTTTAACCCTTCTTTACACTATCAGTTTCTCACACTAGTTAAACTATTCGGTATTTACACAAGTGTGTCCTATTTATTTCACTTAAGAATATGGCCTCGATATGCATCCATTTAGCTGTAAAGATCTCTAGTTTCTCGTTCTTTATGGTTGAGTAATACTCCATTTTATTAAAAAAACACATCTTCTTTATCCAGTTTCCAGTTGATGGGCACTTGGGCTGTTTCCAAGCTTTAGCTATTACAAACTGTGCTGCTATAAACATGGGTCACATATATCGCTGTGGTATGATTCTTTAAATTCTTTGGGGAAGACACCCAGCAGGGGAATAGCTCGGTCAAATGAGACCTCTAGCCCTAGTTCTTTGAGGGATCTCCATACTGATTTCCACGGTGGTTGCAGCAGTCTACACTCCCACCAACAATGGAGAAGGGTTCCTTTCTCCCCACACCCTCGCCAGCATTTGTCATTGGTTGATTTCTTTTTCTTTCTTTCTTTTTTTTTTTTTTGGTACTGAGGATCGAACTTGGGTCCTTGCGTTTGCGAGGCAGGCGGTGGAACCACTGAGCTAAATCCCCAGCCCTGGTTGATTTCTTGATAGCAGCCATTCTTTCTGGGGTGAGGTGGAATCTCAATGTTGTTTTCATCTGCATCTCTCGAATGACCAAAGATGTTTGGCTGCTTTTACTTCTGTGTCTGAGAAATGTCGGTTCATTTCAGATGCCCATTTTTGAATTGGGTCTTTGAATTTGGGGGGTCTGATTTTTTTCAGTTCTTTATATAGTCTAGATAGTAGTCCTTTGTCTGTGTTACAGCTGCTAAAAATTTTTTCCCACATTGTAGGTTGTCTCTTAGCTCTGTTGGTGGTTTCTCTTGCAGTGCAGAAGCTTTTTTTTTTTTTTTTGTATTGGGGATTGAACTGGAATCCTTGCGCTTCCAAGGCAGGTGGCGGAACCACTGAGCTAAATCCCCAGTCCACAGAAGCTTTTTAATAAGATGAGATTCCAGTTGTTGATTCTTTGTGCTAGTTCCCATGCTATTGAGGTTTTGTTCATAAAGTTTCCTATGCCAATGTGTTCAAGAGTTCTACCTAACATATCTTCCACCAAGTTTAGTGTTTCTGTCTTAATATTTAGATCTTTAATCCACTTCGATCTTAGTTTAGTGCATGGTGATAGATATGGGTCTAGTTTTTTTTTTTTTTTTTGGTACCGGGGATCGAACTCGGGTCCTTGCGCTTGCGCAGCAGGGGGCGAAACCACTGAGGTAAATCCCCAGCCCGAATATGGGTCTAGTTTTAATCTTTGGCAGGTTGAGATCCAGTTTTTCCAACACCATTTATTAAATAGGCTATCTTTCCTCCAATGAAGGTGGTTGGCTCCTTTGTCAAAGATGAAGTGGCTGAGTATGTCTGGAGTTGTTTCTGTATCTTCTATCATTCCTTTTTATTGCTAAGATTATTCCACTGTTGATCCATTCACCTCCCGATGGACTTTTAGGTTGTTTGCAGTTTTGGACTGAATTGGGCTGAATTGTTCTGGGCTGAATTGTGTGTCTCCCTCCTTTGTTAAATTCATATGCTGAAATTCTTTTTTTTTTTTCAGAATTAGAACATATTATTGCCTTTATTTCCCAAGAATACAAGGTAAAGAAAACTACCTGAGCCCTGGGGTGAGGCTGAGGCAATGTAACCTCCAGTCAGGCTGATTCTCAAGGCCATTCTGGGCCCTCCTCAAAGTAAACAATGCATCATCCTCCCTTTAGAGGTGGCGTTGCCATTGCTCTGACTTTCTCCATCCGAACTATTTTTTTATTTTTATTTTTTTCCATTAAGCTTATTGGTACATTTTAGGTATACAACACAGTTACATTCCTCATTGGGATCTTGTACCTTTACATGATGTATCTTGGTTCATATACTAAATCTCTAACGCCCAATGTACCTCTATAGGGAGACAGGGCTTTAGGAGGTGATTAAGTCTTTAAAAGAGGTCCTTGGGGTGGGGCACTAATCAGAAAGGACTGTAGCCTTGTGGGGAGAGGGTATTATCTCTCTCTCTTCTTTTTAAACCGGGGATCGAACTCAGGACCTTGTGATTTCGAGGCAGGTGGCAGAACCACT
Organism: Heterocephalus glaber; assembly: GCF_053883595.1. Classification (NCBI taxonomy): domain Eukaryota; kingdom Metazoa; phylum Chordata; class Mammalia; order Rodentia; family Bathyergidae; genus Heterocephalus; species Heterocephalus glaber. The sequence goes on along the minus strand of NW_028258339.1, from coordinate 3,204,619 downwards.
GAGCTAAATCCCCGGCCCAGGGTGCTGTCTCTCTGACAGTCTTTCTCACTCTCTCCACTCAAGGTGAAGACACAGTAGGCAGCCATCTACAAGCCAAGAACCTTTAGCAGGAGCCGAATTGGACAGCATCTTGATTTTGGACTCCAGTTTACAGAACTGTGAGAAATAAATTTCTGCTGTTACAGCCACCCAGTCAGTAATATTTTGTTATGGAAGTCCAAGATGATTATGACAAGAAATAAAGGTGCCACAAACAGTTTTTTACAAGTCTTCGTGTAGACATATGCTGAGTAAATACTCAGAATGGCTGGATGTTTTGTGTATATTTAACTTTTTTTTTTTTATACCAGGGATCGAACTCCGAACCTTGTGCTTGTGAGGCAGGCAGCAGAACCACCGAGCTAAATCCCCGGCCCTATTCTCTGTATCTTCTGCAGCATTTAATATGGTCAGGCTTTTTAATTTTTTTTTCAGACGACTTTTTCATTTTAACCAGGGTCCTCAGTTATTAGAAGCAGCAGTGCCTGAGGCAGAGCAAGGACAAGCATTTCTAGCGGGCCCCCACAGCCAGGCCTCCTTGCCCAAGACCAGGTAGGTCACCGGCTGGGGCGCCCTGCAAAGGACTGGCCGGCCACAGCAGAGTCCAAGTCTGGGTGGGCCCGCAGGTGAACACGCCCCTGTGCTCAAAACTCTCTGGGCCGCAGCGAATCCTAGGGGTGATGACCCCTAGCCCTGGAGTCGTGTGCAGGGGGTGCTGCGGACCCTAGGGGGAGCAGAGGAGGCATGGGTGGGGTGGAGAGGGGTGAAGGGAGAAAGCCTTCACTGCCTACAGTGAGCCCCGCCTGTCTGCTCCTCACCTTCTACATCCTACAGGTGGTAAACAGTAGCTCTGGTGCCAAGAAGGGAAGGCAGGGGCAGGGACTTAGGGACAGTGGCTGCTGCTCCAGGGCCTCTATCCCTACATGGAGCGGAGGGGTGGTGGATCAGATGGGGAGATGGGTCCCAAAGGTCAGGGGAGACGTGCTGGGAGGAATCAGGGGACACTGGACACGCAGGATCCGTCGCACTTGGCTTTTTTTGGTGGTGGTGGGGGAGCCTCTGGGGAACTGTGGAGGGGGAATTGGAGGTACATGGGCCCTGTAGGGAAACGGGCAACTCCTGGGGGCTAGCAGAGGTTACCTAGGATACCTGGAGGAGAAATCAGCTGTCTCAGGGATATGGGGACTGGTCCTGTTCTCTCGTGATGTCTAGGTCACGGGATATATAGTGGGAAGTTTCTTATCTAGAGTTCTTAGGAGACAATCCAGGAACTGTAGAAAAATGAATCGGGTGTTCGGAGGTGTCCAGGACGATTGCAGTCAAATGGGTATCTCCGGGGACACCGTGAGGGAAGATCTCCGTGGTGGTTGGTTGTCGCAGGAGAGAGGGAGAGTCGGCGACCTCCAGTTATGGAAAGAGTGACAGGAGGACTCTGGGTATCTTGAGGAGCATTTGTGTGTCTTCGGACGTCTGGAACCATGGGTGTTTGCCGAGGCTTAGGGTCGGCGCTGACCTGTTCCCCTCTCACTCAGGCCGCAGCCCCCAACCCTCCCGCGGCCTCAGCGCCCGGCGGCTCCCGTCACGGCTGGACGCGCGCCCCCTAGCGGCCAGCGCTGCAGCCGACATGTCTGCGCAGGCGCTCTGGGTGGGCGCCACACTGCGCCTGCACCCCCAGGAGGGTGAGTAACAGGGGCGGGGCCTTCCCAGGAGGCAGTGCAGGGAAGGGGAGGGGGCGGAGCTGGGTTTGGAGGCGGGCTGGCTCAGGTTGTCGCGTCTTACGCCCCCTAGTGGGGACGCGGGGTGTGACGGGGCGGGACTCAGAGGGTGTCTCCAGGGGCGGGGCCTGGGGTTTCCTAGCCCACTTCCTTAAGGTTTTACAGTAAGTCAGCGCTGGAAGGTTCGTTGAGGGTGCGGGACTGGACGGTTATTCTGGGCAACAGGACTGCGTGAGTCCTCTCTGAGAGGGCGGAGCCTGGAGCGTGCTGGGGGTGGGTATTCGGCAAAGGGGCGGGCCTAGGGTGCCAGTCAAGGGGTGGAAGCTCTGAACGCCTTGGGGCGGGGCTTGAAACGTGAGGCGTGGGCCGAGGTTGAGAGGCTAATTAGGTAGAGGGCGGGGCCTGGGACGTCCGGGCCTGGGGTTATTGAGGCCCGGGGTCTGTGCTGTGTTAGAAGCTGTTACTATTAGGAGGCGGTGGATCCTTATTCCAATGGCTGACCCAGGATTTATTTTTTCATTACTGGGGCTTGAACCCAGTGCCTTCGCAATGAGCTACATCCCCAGACCTTGGCCTTTTTTATTTTTTATTTTCTTTGGTACCGGGGATCGAACTTAGGTCCTTGCGCCTGCGCAGCAGGCGGGGAAACCACTGCGCTAAATCCCGGGCCCGACCTTGGCCTTTTTTAATTTTTATTTTGAGCCGGTTTCAGTATGTCACTAAGTTGCCCAGGATGGGATCAAACTTGTGATCTTCCTGCGTCAGTTTGAGGGCTGGGTTACAGGAGTGCGCTACTATTACTGGCTCCAGGATTATCTGATAAAACGGCGGGGTCAGGACAGTGATTGGTGTGGCCTCAGCCTATAAGATTACTAGGGGAGGTGTGTGCTCCCTAGATTGCTAAATTATGGGCGAGTCTGTGTAAATTGCAAAGGTTATGCAAAAAGGTGAGGCCATTTATTATGTGTCCCAAACTACAGTATACCTGGACTAATAAAAAAAAAAAGGGTTGGGGGGAGGAGAAGCAGAATTTGTTTTTAGAAAGATGCTGCCAGAACGTTAACTGAGAAGGCTGGTCCTATGTAGTTAAGCTTGGAGCATCCCGTGATAGCTCTCTCTGCCTCTTTCAGCCCCAGGTATTAGTGTGCTGGATTCTGCAGACATAGAAGTCACAGACAGCCACCTGCCTCATGCCATTGTCGTGGAGCACCTGGCCCAGGTACAGTACAACGTTGTTCGATTTGATAGGGGCTGTCTTGGGGCTGGCAATGTAAATACATTAGTGTCCTTACTCCAGCACTGCAGGTCAGAGACTCTGGGTATGAGTACTGCGCCACGTCCAGTGATTCTGGATAAGGCAAGCTGTGCTTGGAAGCCAACCCAGGCCTCCAGTTGGTTCTCTGTGGAGCTGCTCCGTGGCCCTGCAGGCTTTGGCCTCATCTTAAGTGGGTGCCGAGATGGAGCAGGGAATGCTCCCCTGGCAGTTCGTGGGCTGCTGAAGGATGGGGCTGCGCAGTGCTGTAGTCATTTGCAGGTTAGCCCTAGGGCATCCTCTGTTCCTAAAGGGGTGCTCACCATATGTCCTTCTTACACCACTGCCTCTTGGTGTTGCAGGTCGGTAACCTTGTGCTCCACATCAGTGGAGAGTCTGGACAGGGCCTTACCTGTGCCCAGGTCATGGAGTGGATCCTTGCTGGAGGTCCCAGGCTCCACCTTGGGCTCAGGCAGCCTCCCAGAAAGCCTGAGGAACTGAGAGGGCCCTAGAAAGGAGGTGCTGGGTTTTCCAGAGGAGAGGGTCAGGGATCTGTGAGAAGTAGGGGTTCACAGACCAGAGGCTGGGCCCTGGGTGGAAAGGGTTTGGTGGTCTCAGTGGGAGAGGGTTGCAATATGGTGTTTGGGTGTGATTACGGTATTCTCCAAGGTGGGGGCAAGTAGGGGACCCCTTCTCAGGATAGGAATTTCAGAAGGGAGGTTTTTGAAGTGTGAGGAGATTCAAGGAGGGAAGGAGTCTGGGGTAAAATCGCGTGTTCAGAAGGAAGGGTCTTAGTCCTTGGAGAGGCAAGCAGAATCAGTCTCAGTTGAGAGACAGGATGTATTGGACAGAGGGTCTAGTTCTGAGAGACACAGGGTCTACAAGTGAAAGGGTTGGGAGTCAAGGGAGGTGAGGTGAGGGAGGGGACAGTGAGAGGTCCTAGAAAGGAGTGGTTCATAGTCCCAAGGCCAAGGTGGCAGTTTGATTTCCTGTGGCGGTTGTGGGAAATAATTTCTGAGAGGCATGGCATGGATAGAGGAGGGGAGGGATATGGAGAAAGACGTGTGAGGGATGGCACTGGTCACTGAAGGGTAGGTAGCTCCAGGCCTTGTAGGAGAGGTTTCTTCAAGGGACAGGGGTCTCTGTCCCCCACAACCCTTGGGCTCTCCCAGCCACTCTCAGGCAAAGGCCCTGATTTCAGTTCCCTACACCAGCACTCAATCTAACCCGCAGTCTCGGTGTCCCCAGATCGCAGCCCAGATCCTGAAGGTCCAGAGATGAGGTCTCAGAGCTCCAACCTTTCCCAGTTCACCACCCTCGATCCAGCAGGATGCCCAAGACCCGGGGCAGCTCGGAGCCTAGTGCAGAGGCAGTGGCCCAAGGCCCCAAGGTTCCTCCTCCAGAACCCTGCACTGAGGACTTAGGCAACCATAAGGCGGGTTCCCCCGGGCCCTGGTTGGTGCCGAGTGAGGAGAGGCTCTCACGGGCGTTGGGGATCCCGAGGACTGCGCAGCTCGCTCAGGAGATGGTGGCTGGAATGCGAAGGCACTAAGCATAGGGCTACGGCCCGGCTTGGATCTGTCGCACCCCGATGACAGTGCGCTAGCATTGCCCCGAGAGCTTCCTCTTGGTCTGGTCCCCTCTCTCCCTCCGAGCAGTCCACTGGCCCATATCTCCGCACCGAGTCAGTGGTACAATCCTCCCAGCCCCCAGCCCCCAGCCCCCAGCCCCCAGCTTCTGGTTCCGGGAGAGGACCTGGGTAATAAAATCAATCTATCCAGTCTGGACTTGCCGGGTGCTTCAGGAGGGGTGGGGCTTCCCAGTCCACCCTGGAAAGGAGGGGGTGGGTTCGGAGGGCCTCTGGCAACACTGACAAGTTACGTGCTGCTGCTTTCATGCCTCCACACGGGTCTTCACTTCGGCCTGTCCTCAGCCCCGAGTGCTTGCACCACTTTTCTTTTCTCCTCACCAACTCCAGCTCCTCTCTCCATTCATTTATTTCACTCTTTTGGAGGTGTGCAGGGGCTCGCACGTAATTATGGCGTGTGGCTGTGGGCCTGTTGTGGTGGGATGCACCAGTATCCCCACTGTCCTTGCTGGGAATCGTCCAGACCCTTGGCTGCCGGCGGGACAGCAAGTCTAGAAGCATCGGGAGGCTTCCTTTGCCAGGAGCCTGCAGTCTTCTACTTCCGGCCTGGAAGGCCAGCTTTTGCTGGCATGTAGGCTGCCACCCTCAAAGCACAGGCAGGGGCCCTGGAGCCCCCTTTGGGACAGAGCCGAGAAGGTGTGAGTCAGCACCCTGGGCGGGCCAGGCTAAAAAAGGCTGTTAAAACCTTTGGGTTACGCCCCCTTTCCCTTAGATGGTGAGGAACTGCTGTCCGGAGGGTGTGCACACGCCCTCTGGGCGTTTCCTGTCCTGGGAGAGACCCAGAGTTTCCTCCACCCTGGGAATCCAGCTCCCTAGGCAGGGGGGGCTGTGGCCAGCGGAACTCCAAGCTGGGTAGCCCCGGTGTAGGCGCTGGGGAAGGCCAGAAATGCCTGGTCACCTCTGCTGTCACCACATCCTGAACACGATCCCATCCCCCCAAGGAGGGAAGCTGTGGTTGGAAGGGAACTGACAACTTTTGCCCCTATGGGAAAGAAGCAGGTAGAGGAGAAAGAAATTAAAGGGCTAGAGTGTGAGTCCGAGGTGGTACTATAAAGCTGGGAGCTGGAGTATGAGTCCTAAAGAGGCGAACATTGGAAAGTTTAGTTGGAGACCTTGTGGGGGAGCATGTTCAGGGCGTCCATCTCCCCTTGACTCAGAGCTTGGTGGAGGTGTGGCTTGACAGATGTCAAGAAGGGGTTTTAGAGCCCCATTCTCATAAACACAGTCACACCCAGGGAACTAAGAATAGCCACCCAGCCACCACTTAGTCTTATCCCTGCAAGTGGCTTTAGTATTTATTTTTATCTAGTTACACACCTACTCAACAACCCTGATATGGCCATTTCACAGAAGAAGAAAGTGAGGCCCAGACAGTGCAAATAGCTTGAAGTGGGAGGTGGGTAGAAGCAAGATTTAATTAAAGCCTGATGTCCACCTGTATTTGATAAGTATTGATTGAACCTCAACTGTATACCTTGTATTAGCGTAAGTACTACAGGGTTACTTGAGGGATAAGACACAGATTTCTGTCCTTGTGTAGCTGATGCAGTGAGGATAGGCAGATGTCAAACATGAAAGACAAGAAAATAAGTAAAAAAGTTCAGAGAGAAGTGAGAGTTTATGAAGATAGCAAAAGGAGGTTATGTTGGGCAAGATGGTGGTGGGTTGCTGGCCTTTTTGAAGTAGGGCTGCAACCTGTAGGACCAGAAGCCAGATGAATGATAATGGGGAAAGGCACTGACAATAGTGGGAATAGCAAGTGCAAAGGCCCTGAGGCAGCCAAGTTAGTCTTATTCCCCAAATGCAGGCATTCCTCATAGAGTTGAAAAGCAGGCTTCATTCCTTCCTATTCAGTCACTCTTTCAGCAACCTGGACTAAAAGTGTAAATCTCTTCCTTAGTTTTGAGGAACCCTGTGTTTAGGTGGGGGAAAGCAGACAGGCCCTTGGGTTGAATCCTCCTGGACTTCCAATTATGATTCTCTACCTTATGAGATGAGAATGAAATCAGATTCCAGTCTGGAGATTGTATTCATCTGCAAATGTCAACAATTTTGTCATTCAACCTTGTACTCCAAGAGCCATCTCCTTATCTTGCCAAGCTCCCAGCAATAAACTTGTACTCCCTCCCCTATTTCTCATCCATGGGTAGATGGGCTGCTCATCTCAGAACCAGAAAACCGAGGCCCAGAACTTAGGGTCAGGACTTGCCTGGAATTACAGAAGGGAGAATCAGACCATGAGCTGCCTGGTTTCTAACCGTATTTACCAGGTCCTGTTCTTATTCGGCCTTTGCACCAGCATGGTCTCATTTTTATCACTAAGAGATTTATTCACATTCTACTACCACCCTTCAACCTGGCTCCCAGTTTGGGCTGTTGAACCCAGGGCCTTGTATATGCAAGGCAAGTGCTCTACCACCAAGCCACACCCGAGATAGGGTCTCACTAAGATGCCCAGGCTGGCCTCAAACTTGTAATCGTCCTGCCTCAGCCTCCCCACACTCCGCTATCTTTTATCTACAATTCCAAAATCCAAAAAGCTCTGGAAACTGTCCCCTTCCCCCCATGTTTGGTACCAACCTGACCTAAGGAGGAACAATTTTCTTTTCTTTTTTTTTTGGTGCTGGGGATCGAACTCAGGACCTTGTGCTTGCAAGGCAGGCATGGTGCCATTGAGCTAAATCCCCGGCCCTAGGAGGAACAATTTTCAATAATCTCACTCACTTATTGTGAACATTCACACTTTTCCTTGAGGAAATAATTTTAACACCCCAGGCTCCAATGAGAATGCTAAGTAATGTACCATGAATGCACTGGAAAGGCGTTCTTTTTTTTTTTTTTTTTTTGGTACCGGGGATCAAACTCGGGACCTTGCGCTTGCAAGGCAGGCAGTGGAACCACTGAGCTAAATCCCTGGCCCTATTTTTTATTTTTACTTTTTGAGTTAGAGTCTTGCTTTGTAATTCAGGCTGGCCTCCAAGACTCAGCAATCCTCCAGCCTCAGCCTCCCGAGTGCTGGGACTACAGGCGTGCGCCACCACACGTGGCTACCAGGGAAGACTTTCCAAAATCTAAAATATTCCAGATTTTGGAAACATGCCTGGTCCCCAAGCTCTTTGGGTTTCATCATGGTCTTGGCCCTTTTCCAACTAAGGAAACTGAGTCACACTCTTTCAAAGCCAGATTCTCGTGGTTCTAATTTGAGGCAGCCCTTTGGAGTTCGAAAACGGGGGGGGGGGGGTCTCGATATTCACGCACCTGATGCCAGGAGCTGCCCAGCACCTCGGAGATGGGGCGTCCCGGGGGCTGCACCCGGGTCCGGACTGTACTAGGCGGGCGGGGCCAGGGGGCTTCCGGGGCGGCAGCCACCTGGCCCGGCCCCCTCCGGCCCCGCCCGCTTCTGCTCCGCGCGGTGATTCACTCCCTCCTTTGCCTCGGGGGGCCCCCGTTCTCGGCCAGACGGCGGGCTAGACGGCAGGGTGTGCAGCGCCCTCGAACCCGGAGCAGGAGAGCAGATCCTCTGCGTGTCCAGGGACCCCCGCCGACACCATGGCGGACTCTGAGCGCCTGTCGGCCCCCGGCTGCTGGGCCGCCTGCACCAGCTACTGGCGCACCCGCAAGGGATTCCTCCTGCTTACTGAGATTGTGAGCGTTCTGGGGCCGCGGGTGGCCGAGGCGGAGGGGTGGGGTGGGTGGACCACGCGGTGCGGGACGGTCCGCGGGGAGGTGGGCACGTGGCTGGGTGCCGGGCCGTGGAGCTCAGGTGTGTGGGTTCGTGGTGGAGACTCGAAGCTCGAAACTGCCAGCGCAGGGGCAGGCGGTGGAGTTTGGGGGTTTAGGGTGAGAGTTGGTGGCTCGCGGGCGAGGCGAGGCGAGGACTCTAATTTCTGTGGGGTGTTTGGTGGGGAAGCCCGCGTAGACTCCTCAGTGGACGCGATGGAGGCGTCCTGGGGGCTGGGGAGTGGGGGCCTCCCGTGGCAGGGCGTGGCGCGGCCTGGGCACTGGCAGGCGGGCTGGCAGTGCGCCCAGAGGCGGTGCCTGTTGGGGTGGGGCCCGGCGCGCTAGTCCGCAGGGTAGGGCGCCCCACCCTTCGTCAGTTCTTCCTTGCCCTTTTGGGACCGAACCGAAGGTCCTTAGCTCTTCGAGTGGCTAGGGAACCTTGGTTGCCCGCCTCCCTGAAAGTGGGCGCCACCTTTGAGTCACTTGTGAAAGGGGTGCGGTGCCTTTAACGGAGTCCGCCCCTCCAGTGTGACTCTCACCGCTTCCCAAAGGGGTTGCTGGGGGAACCACACGTCCCGCCCCCTCAAGGCTTCAGAGCCTTGGCCAGTGGTGTTCACCAAAAACATGGCAGAGATTCGCCTTTCTGGCCGCCCATTTCCTACAAGGGAAAGGAGCATCCAAGGACCCCAGCTCTGCTCCTTGCTGGGTGACCGTGGATGAACCACTTAGCCTTTCTTTTTTCTTTTTCTTTCTTTCTTTTGTTTATTTTTTGTCTTTTGAAGACAGGGACTCACTATGTAGTTCAGGCTTGCCTTGAATTCATTATGTAGCCCAGGTCAACCTCAAACTTTCAGGGATACTCCTGCCTCAGCCTCCAAAGTGCTGGAATTGCAGGCATGTGCCACCATGCCCAGCCACTCAGCCTTTCTTACTCACTTTTTTCACCTGTGAAATAGAGATACTAGCTCATTAGGTTATTGTGATGACTAAGTGAGTCAAAACTCATAAAGTTCTGTAAAGTTCTTAGAACAATGCTTGGAGCACATTAGCACACAAAAAGTGCTGTGTTTAGCAATTGTTGTGTGTCATTTTCCCAGTCCCAGTGGGCATTTGAAAAGTTTTTTCCCCCCTGGTGGTGGACATCAAACCCGTGTCCTTGCACATGTAGGCAAGTACTCTACCACTGAGCCACACCCCCAGCTCTGAGAAGTGGTTTTCATTTTTTTCTCTGGTAGCCATCTGAGTTTCAGAATCTTCTCCCCTAATTTAAACCAATCCCCTCAGTCCTGGGAGCTGATGCAGGCTCCCTTCCCATTGTCACCTTTTCAGATACTATGCCTGGTGATTCTGATTTGCTTCAGTGCCTCGACATCAGGGTACTCCTCCCTGTCCGTGATTGAGATGATCCTTGCTGCTGTCTTCTTTGTCATCTACATGTGTGACCTGCATACCAAGATGCCCTTCATCAACTGGCCCTGGAGTGTGAGAAGGGGGCCAGAAATGGGCAGGGGCCTGGGCAGTTGGGATTATCCAGGGAACTCTGGAATCTGACTCATTCTTCCCCCAACACCTCACAGGATTTCTTCCGAACCCTCATAGCGGCGATCCTCTACCTGATCACCTCCATTTTTGTCCTTGTTGAGAAAGGAAACACTGCCAAAATCATCGCAGGGGTAAAGGCTATGGCGACAGCTCCAAACTACAGGGGAGAAGGGTTGGAGGATCCAGTGGCCATGTGCGCCTCTGCTTCTGGCAGAAAGTGTATGACCCACAGCAGGCCACTCTTGCTCTTAGGGCCTGTCAGGGTCTGGCTTCCTGCCATGCTTTTATCTCCCAAGATCATTTGCTATAAAGAGTGTCCCTTGTCAGACACAGGGGTCTTAGGGAACACACTAGGATGCCTTTGTCACAACTGTAGTGTGGTGTGTTTTCTCCATGTGGGGCTACCATGTGACTGCCCTGTGTTGAGAGGTACTGGGGGTAGGGTGGGGCATAATCCAGCCTCCTGGCCTCTCCTTGTGGGTCTCAGGCTTTGAAGTCTGGGGTTGGAGTCACCATCCTGCATGGGCTAGTCCCTAAGAGTTGGTGGCTACAGACGTAAAAGGTGGAATGGGCCAACCACCTAATCCACCACCTTCACTCCCATCTGCACCCCCCCCCCCAGGTACTGGGCCTAATTGCTACGCTGCTTTTTGGCTATGATGCCTATTTCACCTTCCCTCTTCGACAGCAAAGACATACAGCAGCCCCCACTGGTAAGTGTGTGTATATGTGCTGTTGAGAGAGCAGAATACAAAAGGAAAGGGATCTCCCAAGGAAAGGTATGAATGCCAATGCTATCTATCCCTTACTGGTACTTATGGCTTTGGTACCAATACATACCATAAGCCTCAGGTTTCTTGTCTGTAAAATGGGTATATAGATTGAGTCAATGCTTTCTCTTTTTTCCTCCTGCAGACCCTACAGATGGCCCGGTGTAGGTGAACTCTGCAACCTGCAAATAACTCCTCCATTGAGAAAACTCCTCCCCATTCCCACAATACTCCCAGCCCCCTACTGAGGTAAAACTGCCTTTATTGGGAGAATTTTGTCTTCCAGCTTGCCAAGCAACCTTCCTGGGTGTGGTCACCTCTGTGGGTGTGGCCAGGTCTCCCTTCCTTCTGCAGCATCCCAAAGGAGACATCAGTTTTTTGTGGACCCATATCCCCACTTAAGCCACAGAAAAGGAGGGGGTGCCTCTAATTTCAGAGTGTAAGCTCCACGGGTGACCCACTGGAAATGAGCTCAGTGTGGAGGGTGCTAAAATCTAGATAATGAATAAATTAATCCTTTGATGAAATGTGGATAAATCTCAAGCATTGGGGTGAGGTTGGGGGAGGTGGGCAGCTGGGGCAAGGAGGCAAAGAAGACAGGCCTGTTTTCCAACACATTGCTTCAGTAATACAAACAGGAAAGAGGGCAGAAGGAAGGGGATTTATGACTTAGTTTCTGGTGGGGGCGGGTTGTCATGTTCAGACTGGACAATGGAGCCCCCTTTGAGGTTGTCTGCTTTCAAGCCACGATACAGTTCTTGTTCCGGGCCTGGTGAGGCATCCCTAGCTGAGATTCCCTGGGGAGCTGCATGGCTGTGGAGTTGGTCTCAGATGCAGTGTCCTGAGGGGTCCTGGGCCTGCGCAGGAGTGGGGGCTGCGGGATCCGCTCCCCTAGGAAGAAGCCATCATCCTGGGAGGACTCAGAGCTGGGACTGGAGGGTGAGCTGGAGCAAGACCCTGAGTCTGACCCTGATGCCAAGTCACATCGATGGCGGCCATGTCTGCCAGAGTGGCGATGATGATGATGATAGTGGTGGTGGTGGTGATGGCGGCGATGCCGAGGACGGTTGGGGGCCCTGGGTGGAGGACTTCGGGGCCTGCGGCGCTGGGCTGGGGGTGCACTCAGTGTCCGGCGTGGACCTCCATCCGACACCAGTGGGTCTCGGAAGCTGACTCGAGGGGTGCTCTGTCGACGAAAGGAACCATCTTCCTGGTGCAGGTCAGGTTGCCCAGGAGACTCGAAGGGTGGCTCTGGAGCACTTCGGAGTCCCAGCTCAGGCATGGAGTGGCGGTGGGGAGCACCTCTCAGAAAAGGAGAGGGCTCCTCGGGGCCTGCAGCTGGGAAAGAAGAGAGGAGCGACGGGACTCCCTGTATCTGCTCCCCTGGGCTGCCCTCTTCTCGAGGAGGCATGAGGCAAGGCCTGCTTCCCCCCACTAGGACTAGGGTCGTGGTGGCAGGTGTCAAGAGGTTGACAGGGAGCTTCGGAATTGGGAGTTTTTTTGTTTTTGGTACGGGTAATCGAACTCATGACCTTGCCCTTTCGAGGCAGGCAGGCGGAGGAACCACTGAGCTAAATTCCCAGCCCAGAGCTGGGAGTTTTTGAGGCCTGGGGCAGGATATGGGTCAGAGAGAAGATAGGAAGTCGGTGCAGAGGGCGTGGCCTGGGAATGGGGAAGTGGTTTGGATGGGAGGGGCGCTGCACTAGCTGGAGCAGGCTTGGTTTGCGACAGAACGGGGGCGGGGCCTGGGTGCCGATGGATTGAATGAAAGGGGAAGGGGCTGTGGCAGGGGCAAGTTGCTTTAAGAGTAGGGCCCTGTGCAGGGCGGACCAGGATTCACACAGGGCGGATGTAGTTTGGACTGCAGAGTAGGCTTGGAATAAGAGTGGGGAAGGAGGCCAGGCCCGCTGCAAGAGTGAAGGCTCCTCGTGGAGGGGCGTGCGTCTCACCTGGCGCTTCCTCTGTGCAGGTGCTTTTGGTGGCCGTCTCTGACGCCCCCTCCGAAGCAGTGAAAGAGGCTGTGGAGGCTGCGAGTGGGGCAGTGACAATGCCTGCGCTCCAGCTGCGGCGGCCTGGCCCCGGGACCGTGGGCTCTGACCCAAGACTGCAAGCTCGAGAGCAGAAGATTAGGCCACGGCGGGGCAGAAAGGGGCGACCCAGCAGGGCTCGACCGCAGCAGCTGCAGCAGAAGCAGCGGTCTGAGGCGTGCCAATGCTGGCCCTCATAAGCCATCTGGCCCTGGTCCAGACCTGCAGGGACCAACGCGGAGGGTAAACTAAGGCAGACCCGCCAGACTCCGAACCCCTCCTGAATGGCGCCTTTCTTAGGCAGAAGTGAAGAATCTGGGGCAGAGTACCCTCATTTGCTTCCCCCTTCTGGAATGGGGTTTGGCTCTGGAGAAAGCAGGAAACTTGGGGTTTGGTTCTCACCCCATGATTCCTCATCCCAGTTGCCTGGAGATTTGCTGGTAAATCTCTCCCTCTCCCTCCTTCCTTTCTTTCCCAGGGATCCCCGGGGCTCTGAAAGTGGAGGTGAGCATTGGACTGTAAGATGTGGGCCAGGCTTAGACATTAAGGGGTGGCAGCTTCGGGTGCAAGATGAGTGGAAGGCTGGACTTGAAGAAGAGGCCTGGGTGGTTGGGGCAGGGTTTAGGGTGTCACTGAAGGTGGGACCTAACCTAAGCTGATGAAGAATAGCACATAGGTCAAGGCAGTAGAGACAAGGCTTACAGCATGCTTGGTGGGGGGTTAGAGGTGTGGAGTGGTGGCCTAGTGTGTGTGTGGGGTTTACAAGGACTGTCATAGCCAGGAGTGGGACTTGCAGTGAAGGGCACAGGCTTCTGGTGCTGGGACTAGACCTCAAATGTAGAGCATAGTGGGAGATGGAGCCCGGAGGACAGGAGGGCTCCTGTGGGGTATGACTGTAGCCCCGCTGTCCCTGCACCCCTCCATCCAGTCCCATTGTGTTCACCCACCGATGTGCTCCCCACAGCCATCACAGTACTCGGCGTGGCGGGCCTCGTAGCAGGCACAGCAGTGGGGGCGGCTCTGACGCATGACATATCGCTGCCCTCCTAGCGAAGCTTCACACTCAAAGCAGCAGAAGTGACCCATGTGCCAGTGACGCCCCTCGGCCTCCGTGCACTCAGGGGAGAAGATGATCTGGAGGGTGCAGGCCATCTATGGCTGTCAGAAGGGCCAGACCCTGGCCCTGCCTCCACTCCCACCCCTGGGCAGGGAGCACAAACCTCATCACAGGCTTGGCAGCGTGGGCGAAGGCGTTCAGCATGGTGACGCCCACAGTAGACCTTGCCAGCATGATAGAAGTAGATGAGGTCAACAAGCAGCTCCCGGCATGTGGTGCACACAAAGCACTGTGGGTGCCAAGAGGCACCCAGGCCCGCACGGCTTGCAAACACTGCAATGTCCCCACCTCCGATCTGCTTCCCACACTGCCAAATGACAGAGAGAAACTGTCACCATCACCAAGATGATCAGATTGATGGGGTCAGCTAGGTATTTCACATGAGGGTCTTCCCCATGGTGAACCTTTGTGACTGGCCCCACCTACAGGATAACTTTGAGAAAGTTTCCACCTTGGGGGGAGTGATTGGACACTGGCCCTACTCATGGGAGAAACCATAGAGACAGGTTCTACCCATCGTGGGTGGCCTTAAAGGTAAGCCTCCTCCATGGGGGGATAAAGCACACAGGGAGGCTGTCTGGCCCCAGTGGGGAGCCATAGACACAGTCACCACTCAGCAGAACCGCAGCCACAGACCTTACCAAACAATGTGTTCTAAGGACAGGACCTTCCCACTACACTCTTGGAGACAAACTCCACCCATCACTCAGCTCTGAAGACAGGGTGCTGGTGCTGGTCCCTTGGGTTTTGGTGCTGGGGATTGAATCCAGGGCCTTGCACATCCTAAGCAGGCAATTTACCGTTAGGCCACACCTCCAGCCTGTCGGTCAGTTTTTAAGGACAAGTCCTGACCACAAAATGACCAGCGAACCCATGTCTGGAGTCCACTGCATGGAGGGAGGAAACCACAGAGAAGATAGATGCAGGGTTCCTTTGAGATAAACTGCCCCCGACATTAGGATCCGAGGAACAGGTCCTATCCACTAGGGGGCGCTAGGTACACAGCAAGTCCAGAGGAATCCTGGGCCTTAAATGGCGGGCCTGGGCTCCCCTGGCCTGGGGCTTTCGGTCACAGAGGCCCTTCAAGCTCACCTCCTCACAGATGGCCCCAGTGATGGTCACTGGGAAGATGCGCACGGTGCCACGCCCCAGATTCTCCCGCTTTCGCTGCTGGCTGAAGGCTCTGAGTTCTTTTTTCTCCTCCTCTTCCAATGCCGTGCAGTACTGGGCCTGGGGGGAGCAGGGGCCTTCCAGACTTCACCCACCCCCAAGGTTTGCTTCTAGGCCTTTGTATAGGTGGTGCCTCCTGCATGAAATGCCTTCCCCTCACCTCTTCTTCTAACACCCAGATGTGATTTTGTCAAAGAATGTCGTCTGATGGCCCCCTGGCTGTCCAGACCTCTCACCTCAGCTCAGCTCACTTTTGTTCCTCTGACCTGCCAGTTTCTCTCTAGCTGCCTTGCATTTGTGATCTGTACCTGGCATGCTTTCCTGTCCTTCTTCTCTTGTAGTACTGAGGATGGAACCCAGGGCCTTTGTACTGAGATGCATCCCTAGCCCTTCAAAAATTTTAACACAGGGTCATGCTAAGCTGTCCAGGCTGGGCTCAAACTTTTGGTGCTCCTGCCTTAGTTTCCTAGAGTGCTGGGAGTGCAGGCATGAACCACTAGCCAAGCTTCTTTTTTATTTACTTTTTACAAAAAAAAAATTTTTTTTTGAGACGGGGTCTCCCTATGTAGTCCAGGCTGGCCTTGAACTTATGGTGATCCTCCTGCCTCAGCCTCCGGAGTGCTGGGATTATGGGGTGCCTTACCACACCTGGCAGCCTTTTTTTATTTTGGGGGGCATGGTCTTGCTAAGTTGCAGAGGTGAGACTTGAACTTGTGACCCTCCAGCCTCAGCCTCCCTCAGGCCCTTCTTGTCTTCTCTCCTCACCTCACTGTCATGTGGAGGCAGCTGGTGCAGCAATTGCTTGATCCTGTATTTCTCCCCAGGACTGTTGACATAGGGGACCTTGTCCTCTGGAAGGCAGCTGAAAAACTGGTATACCTGGGAGGACATAGTGGGTGGGAGAAAACAACAGAGATTAGGGGTGAGTTGGAATGCAGTGAGATGGGTTTCTGCTTCTCTGAGAAAAGTCAAGTCATCAGAAGGGAACTTCTCCTGACTCCCTTCCCTCCTTCCTAAAGCTCCCAAACATGTTGAGTGTTCCTCCATGTCTTCTTATTTCCTTGTTTTTGTTGTTTTTTCCCCCGGTACTAGAGATTGTACCCAGGGTCTTCACACTGAGCTATATCCCCAGCCCTTTTTTTTCCTTTTTCTTTTTTCCCCCCAGCCCTTTTAAAATTTTTTATTTTGAGAAAGAGTCTCACTAAGTCACTAAATTGCCCAGGCTGGGCTTGAACTTGCAATACTACTGCCCTAGCCTCCCTGAGTGCTGGGATTACAGGTGTGTGCCACCACACCAGGTTTGTCTCCAGCTCCTTTTATTTTTTTTGAGACAGAGTCTCACTAAATTGTCCAGGCTGGCCTTGGACTCACTCATGATCCTCGTGCCTAGGCCTCTTGAGTAGCTGGGATCACAGGCTTGTGCAACTGTGCCCAGCTTTCCTTATGTCTTGACCCACCTTGCCCCTCCTGCCCTGGTCCACTTTTCTCCTTCCCTTTTCAGAAAAAGTCCATAGAGCTGTGAGCACTCATATGCACCGAACCTCCTGTGCTCCCCTTCTCTCTCGACCTTGCTCCAGCCAAGTTCCTCCCACCCCAAAGCTGTTGGGCCCCTGATGTTGTTTATATTGTGAAAATCATTGTTAGGTCTCAGTCTTCATTGAACTTGACCATCATAGCCCTGGGTCCAGCTGATCACTCCCTCTTCCAGCAAAGTTTCTTCCCTTGGTCCCCGGGATGTCTCAAGGTCTGGTTTCCCTATCTCATTGGCTGTTCCTTTTCTGTCCTTCTGAATGTGGGAGGGCCCTAGAGCTCAGTCCTAGTTCTCTCCTCTCTGTCTATATTCACCTCCTTGGGAATTGCATCTAACCTCATGGCCATATAGTCGGGTAAGGAGTCAAAAAGGTCCAGCCCAGAGCCAGGGATTTAGCTCAGTGGCACAGCACCTGCCCCGAAAGTGCAAGATCCTGAGTTTGATCCCCGGTACCGAGAAAAAAAAAAAAAAGGTCCAGCCCTGGGACTTCTCCTTTGAGAGGTCAGTTAGATATTTAAGGGACACCTCAAACTCCAGATGGCCTGAACCGGATTTATGCTCTTACTCTCTTCACCTTGCTTGTACCTTGGCCTCTCTCACATTAGTGAATCCATCCACCTCTCTTTGGGTCATCTTTCAGTCGTCTCTTTCTCTTACCCCCACAAGCAAATCTCAGCTCTGCTTTCAAAATACATCCAGAATTGGGGCTTGGGGTATGGCTCAATGGTAGTGCACTTGCCTAGCACGTTCCATCCTCAGCATCACTATATATATATTCTCCACAACAGGGCCGACTACACCACAGCCTGGACCACTGCCGCAGCCTCTTCTCACTCTTCTCTAGGTTTCCTCCCTCATTTCTACAAGCTTCTATAGCCAGAGAGCCTGTTAAATCACAGGACAAATCACTTCCCTGCTCTGCTCACATCCCTCATGTGACTTCCCCTTCATCCTGTGTCAAGGTCCTCTCCATGGCCCTGCCACCTCTCTGACCTCATTTACAACTGCTCCCCCATCACACTCCTGCAGTTGTGCTGGTCTCCTCACTTTTCTTCACACATCTGTGACAAGCACACTCCTCCCTTTGGGCCTTGGCATTGCTACTCACCTGCCTGGATCATTCTAACCTTAGATGTCTGGCAGGCCCACTTCTTCAACTCCTTCAGGGCAGCTCAGACAGGGCATTCCCACAGAAGCTTACCTGGGCACTGTACAATTCCAGCCTTTCTCTCTGTCTCTCTCACTTCCTCCCTTCCTTGTGGTTTTATTTATTTATTTATTATTATTATTATTTCTTTTTTGAGACAGAGTCTTGTTATATAGTTCTGGCTGGCCTTGAACTCACTATGTAGCCCAGGCTAGCCTAGAACTCAAAATGATCCTCCTGCCTCAGCCTCCCAAGTGCTGGGATTGCAGGTGTGCACCACCATGCTTGTCTTCTTCCCTGGTCTTTTTATACCATAGCCCTTAGACCATCTGACATACAGTCAGCCTTCTTTTTTTTTTGGTACCAAGGATCGAACTCTGGTCCTTGTGCTTGCGAGGCAAGTGGCAGAACCACTGAGCTAAATCCCCGGCCCTGCCTTCTTAATCATTGAGTTCCACATCACAGTTTCAACCAACTTCAAATAAGAAATATGAAAAATTGCATTTGAACTGAATATGTAGATTTTTGTCATTATTCCATAAACAATATAACTATTTACATAGCATTTTCACTGTATTAGGTATTTTAAGTAATCTAGAGAAGAGAAAGCATATAGGATAGGGGTGTGGCAGCACATACATATTATTCCAGTACTTATGAGGTTGAGGCAGGAGGATTGCATTTTTGAGTCAGCCTGAGCTACATAGAGAATTTAAGGCCCAGGCTGGGCTATCTAGTGGGACTTTCCCGAGAGAGAGAGAGAGAGAGAGAGAGAGAGAGAGAGAGAGAGAGAGAGAGAGAGAGAGAGAGAGAGAGAGAGAGAAATAATGAAATAATGTATATGGGATGATGTGTATAGATTATATGCAAATATTACAACATTTTATATAAGGAACTCGAGTGTACATGATTTGGGTATCTGTTCTGGTGTTTTTTTGGTACTGGGGATCCAACTTGGGACCTTGTGCTTGCAAGGCAGGTGGCGGAACCACTGAGCTAAATCCCCGGCCCCTGTTTTGGTTTTTTGAGACAGGGTCTCACTACGTAGTTCAGGCTAGTCTTGACTTGCTATGTAGACCAGGGTGGCCTAGAACTCATGGGGATCCTCCTGCCTCAGCATCCCAAGTGCTGGGCATCCAGCATCCCTGCTGGATTTGGTTATCTGTAGGCAGTCCTGGAAACAATTCCCCAAAGATATCAAAAGACAACTGTATATTCACAGGTTTGTTACTCTTTCAGGAATCAACCTCCATGTGGGGCAATATTTTATTTTGTTTTGTTTAATGCCGTGTCCTCAGTGCCTAAAAACAGTGTTTAACATGCAGAAAATGCTCAGTAAGTACTTGTTGAATGAATGAATTGACAGCCATGTGGTGAATAAAGTGCTGGATAAAGCCAGGAGTGTGGTGTAGAATAAGATTGGGGTGGGTGAACAGGTCCAGTGATCACTCAAGGTTCTTTGTGAGGTGTGTCGGGTGACCACCTCTCTATCAGGGGTTAGGACACTGGAAACCTGACCACACACTCTAGAACTGATCCAGAAATAGACTCCCACCCTAGTTTTGTGTGTGTGTGTGTGTGTGTGTGTGTGTGTGTGTGTGTGTCTGCATGTGTTTGCCCATTGGAGATTGATAGTGGGTGGCTGGCCTCTGGTCACCTGCTCGGGCTTAAGGCCTGGGGGCACCCAGGCATACTCTTCCGATGCACAGCCTGAGTCGTCATCAGAGATGGAGTGGCGCTGGAAGTCCGAGATGAGCCGACACATGATGCGTTCCAGGTCCACAGGCACCGTGTGCACTGCGTGCTCCTCCCTCGGGCATTTGCAGTGTTGGCAGATCTTTCTTCCGGGCGAGAGGGTAGGTCAATTACTAAGGAGTAGCTTCTCCGGACCCACCCAGCTCCCTCAGCGGGACACACAGATACAAGGCTCTGCACCTGGGCTGGGGCTGACAGTGGGGCTGAACCAAGGTCTGGCTGTGGGTCTCTGGCCAGGCCATGGGGAGTAGGGCCCTGGCTGTGAGGGGCTCAGCTTCTGATTGATGGCAGAGCTGTAAAACACGGGCCCGAGGGAACTGGGGGTGTGGCCTGTGGGCCTGGGCTGCAGGATATGAAGGGGTGGGACTGTGGGGACTCGAGGATATTCCCTAAACTTCCAGTTTAGGGGGCTTGGGTCGGACTCTGGCCAGCGGGCCTGAGAGGGGTGGGACTCCAGGACTGAGTATAGAGTTATAAATCTAGGAGCGTCCTCTCAGGAAAGGCTCGGCGCTTTGTAGGGAAACTGTGATAAGGCTCCGAACTTGCTTGGGTGTTGGGGTGGTGATTCTGTGGGATTGTGGGCTCTCTGCGATCTGTTAAGAGCCTCTGGGTGCTGGGATCCAGTAGGAATAGACACTGGGCCTCGGAGAAGAGTTCTGAGCCTAAGAAGGACGCTGAGGGGAGGAGCGCGTGGGTGTTGTAGGGCCCAGGAAAGAGGATCTCCCTAGGGATGGGACCCCAGCTTGGGGAGGACGTTTGGGGGCCCGGCTCTGTATTAGGTGGTGCTCTCCGGGAAACTGAACTCTAGGTAATGCGTCAGGAGGCGGGGTTCTGCATCTGAGTTTGAGGCTCTTTTTTTCTGGTGGAGGTCTACCTAGGGAGCTCTAGCCTAGGGACGTGGCCTAAGCCTCCAGTCGTTTCTCCCGAGGGCGGGGCTCTGACAAAGGGGAGTCCTTGGGGAGTGTCTCTTACCTCCACCCGTGCAGCAGGAAGCCCGGGCACTGCTCTCTGCAGGAGTTGCAAGGCTGGCCCCGGTCTGGGTCCTCAGCCTCTGGAAGCTGTAGTGGGTGGGGGCAGACACAGGGCCGGGGAAGGCGCCGGAGCAGGGAGGGAGAAGTCAACGCCCGCGACCGCACGCTGGGGCCTGTCCCACCAGGGCAGCGCTGGGCAGGCTGGGACAGCGCCTGGAGTTGGGGGGGGGGGGACACAAGCAAGCCCGAGGCGGGGCATCTGAGGCCACCTCCCCATATTGCCCCCCTTTCAGGGAATTGCCCTGTCTGGGCTGCTCCCTTCTCCGCCAGCCTCGGATACCTCTCACCAACCTTCAATTCCTCTGGGCTGAAACACCTCCTCCAGAATCAGAATACCCCGCCAGAGGGGATTCCCTAATTTAGGTATCCCCTTCCCAGGCCTCATCCCGGTCCCATCTCACCCAAGAAGCCAGCAGCACTCCACAGCCATGGGTAGGAATCTGAGACCCCATCCTTCCTTGAGATCACCACAAGAACCCTGCTCCTCCCTTCAGAAGCTCAAGAACCCCTCCCTGAAACCCTAGCTTCATTCTCTCTTACCTAAAGAATCAGAAATCCTCCCCCAGGATCTTAGGAGGCCTCTGCTCCATTCAGAAACCTCCACACCAAGAAACCTTGGCATTTACCCCTCATATCCTAGGACCATTCACTTCTCTGGACCACCAAAACCCAGACCCCACATTTGCTGGTCAAAGACCTCCTTCAAAGAAAAAGACCCTCCTATCTAAGAAGTCAAAAGCTCCCAGGCTCAGGTGGAAACCTGGAAGCCCTGTTACCCCAAATTCCAGTGCCTTGATCATAAGCACTGGGGCACCCCAGGAGTGTAGGAGGACCCTGCCACTCACACTATATTCTCCCAAGATATGGTGGTCCCTTACCTCAGAAACTCAGGAGGTCCCTGCTCAACTCAAGACTCAGTCTTGGCCCTCAGAATCCCCTCCCATAATTCACAGGAAAGGGGAGCCCATAGGTCCCAAGGGTGCTGATAAAGTGTTCTGGGAACCTGGGCATGGTGGTGGTGAATGCCTGTAATCCCAGCACTCCTGCGGCTGAGGCAGGAGGATCACCTCGAAGTTCAAGACCAGCCTGGGTTACATAGTGAGTTCAAGCCCAGCCTGAACTACATAGAGAACCTGTCTCAAACAAACAAACAAACAAACAAACATTCCCAGAGGTGATTAGGAAGCATGGGCCACCATATAACCTTCAACCTAAGGCTTCAACTGTGAGGCCACCTTCAACCTTACACCTCCAGCAGCTCCAGCGTCCAGGCCAGGGAAAGCTGGGGATGGGGATTCCCCGGCCTGTGACGTTCCTCCTTGCCATCCCCGTACCCTGCCCCCTCGCCCGGACCTCAGTTTACCCCCGATCCCCACCGCTGCCCTGATTCTCGCTCACCACACGCCCGGAGCGGCGCCTCCGGGATCCACGAGCGAACATGGCGCGTCCAGACAGGGTCAAGCCAGGCCGGGTGAGGCGAATGGAATTCTTGCGGCCGCTAGGCCACCCCGCGTCCGGCCAGGGAGCTGTGTTCCGTAAACCTGACACCCGCGTGGGAGGAGCGCGTCCCGTAGGGCCCGCCCCTGGGCCTGTGCTCTCCCTGTAGCACCCCTGCCTGAAGGTGAGCTGGGAGGAGCGCGTCCCGTAGGGCCCGCCCCTGGGCCTGTGCTCTCCCTGTAGCACCCCTGCCTGAAGGTGAGCTGCCAGGAGCGCCCCATTCTCTCCGCCCGGCGGAGCGGGGCGTTCCAGAGGCAGGACCTCCAGAATCTCAACATGCCAGCGCCACGTAGCCTCTAGGGCTCTAAGGCTGCGGTGGAGGAGGTGTTGGATGTAGGTGTGTGGGTGGAGGGACTTGGAGGTGGTGAACTGACTGGAAGGGGGATATTGACGCTTTGTGTCGATTCATCTTGGATGCTTATTTGGGGCAAGGGTTAGAGCCACCTCTAGTCCCTCCCCACTAGTGAGGTCCTCACATTCTTTCCACGATGAATATTTCTAGAATGGCCCTCCACTTCATTCTCAGCTTCAGCTGGTGTTCCACGACTCTCACCAGACAGCTAGGCCCTCCCTAGTCCCTTCTCAGAGCCAGGATTATTTGCGACTTCTGTGGAGGGGTTCCAAGACCCTCTTCCTCGCTCTCCACAAGCTTAGATGTTGTGCCCGCTAAGTACAGAGACTGGGATCTTGGTCTGCCTTGCTTCCCCCGCCCTCATTTTTCTCTTTCATTGAACTCGGTTCCAGAGCTGGGAATCCTTCCTTCGCTCTCTTGGGCTTCAGCTAGGAGGAGGGGACCCCGCGGGCGCAGTCAGAACTCGGACGCCCGGCCGGCTGGGGTCTTTAATTAGGCAGGAGGCGGTGGCGGCCAGCCCGGCCTTTCATCGTGGGCGCCGGGGAGCTCCCCCACACTATTACGCACATCCTTGTCACTATTCGCCCCTCTTGTCCCAGGGAGGAGTCCGGGAGAGGGGAAAGAACGAACAAATTGAAGAAGGAATCTAGCCGACGCCTCGCCTCCCGCCTCCAACCCAGCAGGTCTTGCAGTTTGCAGCCAGGGCGGAGGCGTGGAAAAGGGCAGACAGCAGGATCTGAAGATGAAGGGGTTGGGTGGGGTGCGGTCTCCCTGTGGAGTCTCCCTATTACCGGCCACTCAGGTTCAGATGCTTAGGTTCCTTTGCTTGTCGCTGACCAAAGAGGCCATGTATTTTGGTAAAAAGGAAAAAGGATTTATTTAAAGTTAGCTCTGAGGAGTTGGAGGGAACGGTTTGCCTCAAATCACCATCCCCCTGTGTACAGGTGGACAAGGTTTTTTACAGTAAGGACAGAGGGGAGCACAGAGACAATGGAGAGTTCCACACCTGCTTTATCACTTCAGCTGTCTTTCGTTTATTCCTCTTTCTTGTGGGAAGGAACCTGGACTCGACTCCTGGCGCTCACATATGTATATTCTGTCACTTAGATTAGGCTGAGGGGAGGAAGTGTTGGTTATGTGTTCAGCAGGAGGAAGTCTGGAGAAATTGCTTATCTCAACAAGAAAAAAAGTCTAACTTTTAAAGTTCTGGCTTGTAGTGCTGGTCACATCCTTAGTCAGCAGTTTTGAGGAGAGGGCTTCACAAGAGCTGGGAAGTATTTTGGCTAAGGGAGCAGAGTGAGAACCAAACCCTAGAAAGACTGGGTATCCGGTGGCTGGTAATAGGGCATCAAGCAGGGCTCTGCAGTGTGTGACTTAGAATGATGGGTAAGCAAGACTTCATGGGATCCATGGCAGCTGCCTGCCGATCAGGCTCAGGGATTCCTCTCCCTCATTGCTCCCCTTTTGATCCCAAGAAAGACACACTAAGAATTAGAGGCTGGATGTAGTGGTGCATGCCTGTAATCCCAGCACTTGGGAGGCTGAAGCAAGAAGATTGCCACAAGTTTGAAGCCAGCCTGGGCAACATAGCGAGTTCAAGTCTAGCCTGAGCTACATAACGAGACCTTGTCTCAAGAAAAACCAAAAAAGCCAGGCATGGTGGTGAATGCCTGTAATCCCAGCACTTGGGAGGCTGAGACAGGAGGATCGATGTGAGTTGGAGGCCAGCTCGGGCTACATAGTGAGTTCAAGACCAGCCTGAACCACACACATAGTGAGACCTTGTCTCAAAAAACAAAACAAAGGAAACAAAACAAAACAAGGGGCCTGGGATTTAGCTCAGTGGCACTGAATCTGCCTCACAAGTGCAAGGTCCTGGGTTTGATCCCTGGTACCAAAAACAAAACAACCCCCAAACAAACAACCCCCATAAAAAAAATTAAAAAAAAATAAAGAAAAGAAATTAGAGCCAGGTGGACTAGGTGGTTGAGGAGTTTATTTGGGGAGAATTACTCATGTTTGTTCTTCCTTGGGAGGGGGTCTTCAAACAATACCGAAGGGTGCAGGAAGGGGGGGTCTGGAGGGGAGGAGAAGGGGCCACAGCCAGACAAAATGGCAACACACGATCACAGGCACTACCAACATCACAGACACAGCAGAGGGTGCAGGATAGGGGCTCCAGACCAGGCTTCCAACCACCCCTGGATGGGTGGAGGTGTGGCAGGAGGGAGGGGGCAGGGGAAGAGGGAAGAGGGGTGGGCCAGCTCCACAGACCCATTGGCTCTGTCCTCTGATTACCTAGCTGTCTGAGGTAGGGTGCGGGCAGGGTGGGGAGTATTTCTGTCTGGATCCCACCCCTCACCCTCAAAGCCTTATCACTCAGCTCTTCCCAGGCCACCGTGGTTCCCCAGCCTTGGCCAGGCACATTCGCCCCTACCTTTAACCAAATTCACCGTGCAGCTTCTGCCCTCGCCCATTGGCCAAACCCTCTCACTTTAAAACACTTTTTTTACTGCTCCTTTTGGGGAAGGACTGCTCCTTCCAAAACCACCACACAAGCCCCACTGTAAGTCCTGCCTTATCTGGAACCCTCACTAGAACCTCACCCTGAACTTGGCCCTTTCCCAAACCCCACTTCTTGCCCCACTCAAGACCTATTCCTTTTATACTCAAGCTCACTCCTGAATGTTCCAATTACAGTTCCAATCCAAGACCTTCCCACTCCGGAGCCCACTGTCCAGCTCACCTAAAGCTCACACCTTCTGGAGCAACGCCCTCACCCCTTCCAAGCCCACCCCAGAATGCCTTAGGGACTCTTCCCTTAGACTCCAGATAGAGCAAGTCTGGACCCCAACCCCTGCTGACTAGTCCCCTCCATTTCACAGCTCTCCTCCAAGACCACCTTGGGTCCAAAGCTGTCCACTCTTCTCCAAACCTCCATCCTGATCTCTGCCTTTCTCCTACCCTAGGAGTTGAATTTCCTATTACAGCTTCTGTTCAGGACTTGCTAGAGGAACCAAGGCCAGAGTTAGGAGGCTGGGAGTGGAAAGGGGAGAGAGTATGGAATCACACCCACCCTCCCCCTCACAGCCGAGGCCTGTCTCCTCCCTGTCCCCCTTCCAGTGCCCCTCAACCTCAGGGAACAGGGCCAGGAACAGAGAGGGGCTGAGGGATGTAGAGGAAGAGGTGAGGGTAAGGGAGGAGCCCACTCAAGACTGGGCCCCTAGTGCATGAAGGAAATGGGTGAGGGCAGGGCTCAGACAGATAAATAGATATTTATATATATAATATATATTATATATATATATAAACAGCAAAGACAGTTAGGGTCTCCTGGCTTGAGGGGTGGAGACCTAGGGTACAGGGGCAAGAAGGGGGGCAGGCCTTCTCCTGAGCTCTTGCCCACCCAGGAGTTCTTCGGGGCTGCACTGACCTGTGGAGACAAAAGACACAGAAAGGAAAAGAGGTCCAGACACAGGTGATGCCCTTGGGGAGGGCCTGGGCTCCTTTGTCCTTGCTCTGGCTTTATTTTCTGCCATCTGCTTTTCCTTCTTCCTTCACTCAAAGCCCTGAAGTCAGCTTCATTCCAGCTGTCCTTACTCAGAAGATATTTTTGACCCCCACGCCCCACTAGGTTAGGGACCAAAGTGATTAAGGTCCTGCCTCCAAATATCTATTAACTTGTACTGTTCTAGCTATTACTGAGAAACTATATTGAACCGGACATGGTGGGATATGCCTGTGATCCCAGCACTCAGGAGGCTGAGGGCAGGAGGATCACTGAGAGTTTGAGGCCAACCTGGGCTACACAGTGAGTTCAAGGTCAGCCTAGACTACATAGTAAGACCCTGTCTCAAAAAGCACAACAAAACAAATAAAACAAACAAACAAACAGAAACTATACTGAGCAAAACAAAGATCCCTATCTTTATGGGCTCACATTGTAGCAGATAGACAGATGTCTCACAATGAACATGATGTACACATGAATTTTCTAGTGTAATATAAAGTGATAATGAAATGGGATAAACAAAGTAGAGCAAGGGGGAGAGTGATAGGTAATGTCAGAAAGGTCACACAGGGCCTTGTGGATCAAGTTGTGAGGAATGCAGCTTTGTCTGGATGAGATGTAAGTCATGGGATGATTTGATTGTTTTTGGTTTTTTGAGACAGGTCTCACTATGTAGTCCAGGCTGGGCTTGAACTCACTATGCTGCCTAGGCTGGCCTTGAACTTGAGGTGATCTTCCTGCCTCAGCCTCTTGAGTGTTGGGATTACAGGTTTGTGCCACTACCCCTCGTCATAGGATTATTTTGAGCAGAGAAGATTAAAATGTCTCAGCTACAGTGTTTTCATTATTTACTCAACAAAATGTTTCTCAGTATTAAGACTGCTCTAAGTGATGTGTGAACACCATAAATCATGGTTACATCCTTGAGTCTGGTGGAAGAGACATCCAATAGACAGATGGGTGAGACTGTGATATGGAAAGTACAGGGTACTATGAAAGAGATACCAAGGGGATTTATTTTAGATGGGGTAGTCAGGCAAGTCCTCCAGGAGCAAGTGACCCAAAGGACGAAAGGGAGCTGGCCAGGGAAAGACCTCAGTGCGTGTGATGGATATTTTGATTAGGCTGGGATGCTTAAATACATTTCCTGTCCTTCCTATCCTGGCTAACCTGGTGCCAGAAACTAACTTGACCCACCTCTCCTTACCGTTTCTCTCCATCTTCCCCTTTCCTAGTTGGGGGAAATCTCACGTATGTACGTACGTGTGTGTGTGTGTGTGTGTGTGTGTGTGTGTGTGTGTGCGCTTGAACCCAGGGCTTTCTCCTTGAGCTACATCCCTACATCCCTAGCCCCCTCCCCCCTTTTTTTGTACCGGGGATCGAACTCAGAACCCTGCTCTTGCCAGGCAGGCGTGGTGCCACTGAGCTACATCCTGGCCCCATTCCTAGACCTTTTTAAAAAAAATTGGGGCCATTTTTTTTTTAAAGGGCTAGGGATGGGGCCGGTCAGTGGTTCCGGCGACTGCCTCGCAAGCGCAAGGTCCCAAGTTCGGTCCCCGGTACAAAAAAAAAAACAAAAAAATTGAAATAGGGTCTTGCTAAATCACTAAGTTGCCCAGGCTGGGCTGGAATTTGCGATCCTCCAGCCTCAGCCTCCCGGAATGCTGGGATTACAGGTGTGCGCCACCACGCCCTGCTCCAGCCACTTTTCCTTTAAGGCCCAGCAAGAAGGACAGAAAGGCTTTCCAAGACTCTCCACCCCGAACCTTTTCCTCCTTTGAAATTCCTCACCACCGCTGTCACCCTGTGGGTTGGGGAGTGGTGGCAAATCTATCACCTCTCCGGCTTTGGGAAGCTCGTCTGACCTTCAAGACTCACCCATTTACCTTCACTGTTTATTGGCCTTATCGCCTATTGGTTTGTCAGTCACTTCTAAGACCCACCTCCTTTTCCCTTCCGCAGCTCCGATGAGTCTCCACTGCGCAAGTCCCGTTGCTGTTTTCTCCTTTCACTGGTTACCCACTTCTCTCCCTCTGCTTTCATGCAAAGCTGCACTTCACTTCTCCCTTCTTCCTATTGGCTCCTTATTCTGCCCATCGTGAGGCGCCACTCTCCTGCTCTCCATTCGTTGGCTAGTTTCTTGATTTTTAGCTTGTTGCTCTGGCTTTCCATTGGTTCCTTTAAACTTTGGTCCTTACTCGTCCTAGTACAGTCCATTCCTGACTCTTATTGGTTCACTGACCCGCCCATTTCTTTTCATGTACTCTAGTTGGTCGCACCACCCGCCCATCACTCACCAGATTACATCTGATTGGAGAAGGAGGTGGGCGCACCCTGTGGGCCGTAGCCTTGCTGCCCATAGTCGCCCTGGGGCCCGTAGCCACCGCCGCCAGCTGGCTGCCCGTAGTCGGGCTGGTAGCCGCCCTGGGGCCCGTAGGAGTCCTGGGGCCCATACCCGCCTGGGCCCTGCCCATAGCCCGCATCGCCATAGGCATCCCCGGGTGCCGGTTGCTTCTCTGGGGCGCCAGGAGGTGCGCGCAGGAATGGAGCGGCCCAGCCTGTCTCCTTGAATACGAACCATAGATTGCCGACCCAGAGCACAAGGTTCAGGAAGCCGAACACCTGCAGGGAGACAAGGCCCGGCTATCTTCCCCTGCCCATTGCCCTGACGGGCCCAGGAGACTTCAAGGCCTAGGACGCGCGAGTAGGGCATGAATCTGTGGGAGTGCGTGAACCTCAATTTGCAGAAAATCACCTTGGGGATGTGTTAGAATTTAGATTTCTGGGGGTGTTGAGCTGTATCGGTATTACATGCACAAGTATTTATATATTTGCACATACACATATTACATATACATGTTTGTACATGTATAAAATATAGTAAATTTGTAATGTATCCTAAAATATAAACATATGTGTATTAAATTTATTAACAAATGCGTGTATATACAAACAAATGCATATGTATAATATATAAATGGAACTTTATAAAATAGTTTAAAAACAGAACACTTTATGTACCTTTTACTCTGTGTCACACCCTCTTCTAGCCACTTTTAGATGTTATTAGTTCCCTTAAAATTCCATTGTGGGGCAGGAAGTAATAGCTCCTTTTACTTTTTTTTTTTTTTGGTACTGGGGATCGAACTCAGGACCTTGCGCTTGTGAGGCGGGCAGCAGAACCACTGAGCTAAATCCCCGGCCCTCCTTTTACTTTTAAATTTATTTTACTATTATTATTGTTTGTTTTTTTGAGGTGGGATCTCACTGTGTAGTTCAGGCTGACCTTAAACTCCCTGTGTAGCCCAGGTTGGCTTCAGACTTGCAGTGATCCTCCTGCTTTAGCCTCTGGAGTGCTGGGACTACAGACATGTGTCACTATACCTAATTTATTTTATTTTATTTATTTTATTTATTTTTATTTTTTTTATTTTTTATTTTTTGGTACCGGGGATCGAACTCGGGTCCTTGCGCTTGTGAGGCAGGCGCCGGAACCACTGAGCTAAATCCCCGGCCCGATTTTATTTTTAATTAAAACTCATTTTTGTGGTACTGGGGATTGAACCTAGGGCCTTGTACATGATAGGCAAGCACTGTACCACTGAGTTACATCCCAGCCCTATTTTTCTTTAGATAATCTTGCTAATTCCCCAGGTTGGCCTCTAATTTTCTGTTCTCCTGCCTCAGCCTCTCAAATAGTTGGGACTATAGGCATGCACTACCACACCTGGGTTTCATTTTATTTTATTTTTATTATTTATTTATTTTCACATTACTTTTGCTGGTTTCTAACTTTGGGCTCAAGCAATGCTCCCTTCTCTGCCTTCTGAGTAGCTGGGATAATAGGCATAAAAGCCCCATTGAGACTTCTGGATTTTTTTTTGTTTTTTTTGTAGTACTAGGGATTGAACCCAGGTAAGCTTTACCACAGAGCTACATTCTCAGGACATTTTTGTTTTTAATTTTGGGAGAAGGTCTCACTAAGTTTCACAGGCTGGGCTCAAACTTATGATCCTTTTGGCTCAGCCTCCTGAGTAGCTGGGATTATAAGAATGTTCTATGTCACTTAGTTGGTATCTCTATTTTAAAGCTGAGGAAGGCTGGGCATGATGGTGCATACCTATAATCCCAGCGCTCGGGAGGCTGAGGCAGGAGGATTGCCATGTGTTCGAGGCCAGCCTGGGCTACACAGTGAGTTTAAGGCCAGTCTGAACTACATAGTGAGACCCTGTCTCACACCAACCAACAAACATCCCCCAAAAATAAAACTGAGGAAACTAAGTCCCAGATAGGCTAAGTTGTCCAAGGTCTCACAGCCAGAAAGTGGCAGAAAAGAGTTGGAATCTTAGCATCTGTAACACTTGTATAAGATTTACCAGTGCCAGGCCCTTTTCTAAGCACTTTGTATGTCATTAGTTCACTAAATACTCTACTTTGGAGCAGGACCCATTACAAATCTTCAGTTTATGCACTCAGATTGAACCCTAAGAGGTATGTGACTAGCTTCAAGTCACAGAGCTTCTAAGAGGCAGAGCTAAGATTTGAGCTCACACAATGTAACTACTGAGTAGGAGGAGTACAAGTAAAGAGACATTTCATTTTTAAAATTTCAAGGTCCTAAGAAGACGCTGAGTTGTGGGACATTCCACCCGACTAGGCTGGGTCCAAGACAAAAGAATGTCTTTCAACATTCTGTTGTTTGCATGCCTCCTCCAGGGAACTCCCTAAGATCTCCCCTGGCTCCCCTCCCATTCTCTCTTTCCACCATTGCCCATGACAGACTGTGAGTTTCCCAGCCTCCTCCTCCAGCTAGCCCAGCCAGCTTCCCAGAGCTTACCACAGAGGTGTTGAGCCCTGAGGTCACAGGGTCCCTCAGCTCCTTGCACGTGTTCCCTGCCTGGCGGCAGACAGCAATTTCTTTGATGATGTTCTCTGGGTCCGTGGCCATCTTCACATCTGACAGCCCCTTGGCCCAGGCAGATGAGCTAACTAGCCACATGAAGGCAAACACCGCAGTGGCCAGAAAGTCCTGAGGTGGCAGGGGTGAGGAAGATGGCAGTGTGAGTGGGCTGCCTTGTGCTGGGCCCAGGGTCCTCCTCAGATCACAGGCTTCTTGGGAGGTTCCCCCAAAAGTGGTCTGTCTCTGTCCTCCACCTTTTCAGCTCAGCAGCCTACAGCATTTCACCTGAAGGTGGCCCTCCCAGCTTGAGCTTGTGTGAGGATAGGTGACTTGGAGGATGTGGGAGTGTGATTGTGATGTGTGGGTATGGGTGTTGCAAGAGGAACTAGTGGGTTGCTTCCAGAATCTGTGGCAAGTGGTGTGCCTTTCTGCTTTCATATGCATGTGGGAATTTGGGTCATTTTATGCCTGGGATGAGGGTGTGTGAGTATAGTGGTGTAGGAATCAGTGTCTGTGTGGCAGGATGACAAGCATGACTGTCACAGTGAACCTCTGTGTGCTCCTTCCTTTGATCTAAACTGTGTGCATGGTTGTAAGAATTGACAGGTTCACAGGTGTGGGTTTGTCTGGGATTCTGTGTGGGCTGTATGTCCCTGAGACTATGACTGTATGTGCCTGATGTCTGGTGTAGACTCATGGAGACAGCAGCAGCACCAATATGTGTGGCTGTTACAAGAGCTGTGTGTATGTGGGCTTGTCTGGGAGTTAGTGTGGCCTGTGAGCCAGATGAGCTATGTCCCCCCACCCTTGCATGCAATTGACTGTGAGGACTCACCAGCATGGGCCCTTTGTTGTTTTCTCGGTACTTGTTCTGCAGGAAGATGTAGGTGGCTAGAGCCCCCATGGAGTAGAGGAAGGCAAATACAGCCACGGTGACAAAGAATTCAGCTGATGAGGAGTAGTCCCCCACTAGGAAGACCTTGGTGGTACCCCCTTGGCAGTTGGGTGCATCAAAGTACACTTGGTGCAGCCTGCAGAGAGAGGTGGGCAGGTGTGGCCCAGCCTTTACAAACACCCCTCATTCCTCTGCTCCAACATAGGTCTGTCCCCCCGACTCTGACAGGGTCCCAAGAAGAGGGGGAAACAGCCATTCACAGAGCACCTGTGATATACCCAGTCACATTTCATTGTTTTCTCAAAGCATCCCATGGGATAGGTGTTATTCATTATTCATCCCCTACCCCAACTCAGACACTTTTTTTCAGGCTGTCCTTGATCTTGCTATGTAGCCCAGGCCAGCCTCAAACTTGTAACTCTCTTGCCTCAGCCTCTTGAGTGCTAGGATTCTAGGTATGCGCCACCATGCCCGGGTGACACTCAGATACATCTTGTGTCTTGGTTATTCCTAGCAGATGTCATGCATCCTTCTATCCCAGGATCTTTGCACTGGCAGTTCCCCTTGCCAGGAATGCTCTTCCCTTAGATATTTACATGTCTTACTCCCCCATCTCCTTGAGGTTTTTTTGCTCAGCTGTCACCATCTCAGTGAGGCCTTCCTGGGTCTTACTGTTTACAGTGCTCCTTAATCCCCTTCCTTGCTCCATTTTCCTCTGAAGCAGGGATCTCCATGTGACATCCCAGGTTTTATAGTCTTGATTTTTGCTGTAACCACAAGAGGGCAGGGCTTTTCCCACTGTTTTGTTCACTGCTGTATCCCCAGGGCCTGTTGCCTAATAGGTGCTCAAGCAATGTTTACTGGATGAGATGTAGGAGGTGCAGACAGGCTCAGAGGAGCACATTAACTTGCCTAAGGTCACATGCCTGGCAAGGGAGTGACAGACTTGGGGTCTGAACCCTGTTTCTCCCCTATATCATGTTGACTCTTCTCTCTATCCCACTTCCAGTCCCTGAGAGAGGGGGAAAAACATATATGTAGAACAGAGGAAAACCCAGGGGCTACAAAACTGGAAAAGACAGACTGACAGAAAGGGGGGCAACAGGGACCTTGGGACAGGATGTGTGTGAGGCAAGGGGCAGTGTGGGACAGTGTCCTGGGACTAAGGCTTTCTTGTGGTGTGATGAAGGGAAGGGTTGTAGGGGGAAATGTGTGTGAGGAGAAGGACTAGAGGGGGGGCCCAGAGCTCTGGCCTCAGACTGGGGGGCAGGATTCTGAGTGGGCAAATGGTGCTGGTGTCCTTGTGTAGAAAAGGTCCTGAGGGAAAGGGCTTACATTTATTGGTCTCCTACTAACCATTTCACATAATTGTGTCATTTAATGATACCACTGTCTTAAAGAGGGCATTCTTATACCCATTTTAAAGACGAGCAATTAGAGGCATAGCAAAATTAAGCTACTTGTGGGCCCGGGATTTAGCTCAGTGGTTCTGCCGCCTGCCTCACAGTGCAAGGTCCTGAGTTAGATCCCCAGTACCAAAAAAAAAAAAATTAAGCTACTTGTTCAAGGCTGTACAAGGAGGTGAATCCGGGTTTGAGTTTCTATATTTCTAGTAGGAGAGAGGGTATCTAAAGGGGGAAGAAGGGGTCCTTAGGAAGTATCAAGGCAGTGTAGGGGGAGTGTTCAGCAGGACTCAGCATAAAATCTGTTTCCTGGGAGACTTGTGGGTAGAGGGCAGATCCTTAGACCCCAGGTCCTAGGTGTGGGAGGCATGGAGAAGTTGATAGGGGATCTTGTGGGTTCCTCTGTGATCTTCTAGGTCTCCAAAGGGCTGGTTCCAAGCAGTATCCCATGCTGCCAACTACCCCTCCTTCCCCAAACTTTTCTCCCTGGCTTCTGTGAGCCAATGGATTCCTGGTTGTCTCTCTACCTCTCCCAAGCCATGCATTCCTGGAACTTTCTCTACTTTCCATTGTCGCTCAGGGCCTGTGTTGGGCTTTCCTCTACTTTCATTTCTCCCCCTCCCCACTGAGTGATCTCTTGGGCTTACATTGACCCTTAGCACTCCCAAACCCCTAGTTTCCAGGTCAATGCTTGACTTCTTCCTTGAGTTCCTAAAACTGATTTCTAATTTATTTTTTATCTATTTATTCTTTTTGGTGGTACTGGGGATTGACTCTGGAGCCTTGCACATGCTAGGCAAGTGCTCTGCCACTTATCTACATCCCCATCCCTTTTATTGGTTTATTTTGAGACAAGGTCTTGCTTAAGTTGCCAGGCTGGGCTTGAACTTGCAATCTTCCAACCTCAACCTCCCGAGTACCTGGGCTTATAGATGTGTGCCACCATGCCCAGCCCTAAAACTGATTTCTTTTACTTATTTAACCAACACCTATGGAATGGTTTTCGTGTGCCAGGCACTGGACTAAGCACTTTACAAATACTAACTCATTTAAGACTCACCACAATCCTGCGGGGTGGGCATTATCATCATCCCTTTTACAGATGAACACACAGTGTGGCTGGGTGATTTGGCTAAGTAGAAGAGGAGCCTCTTCTGTGACATCGTGTCTATGGGTCTGTCTCCCCACTCTTCAGGAGCTTCAGACCACGCCAGCTTGTGCTCGCATTCATGCAACTAGCATCCAGGACAGTGTCCCACACACAGTGTAAGCTCAATAAGTGTCAGAATTGTGGAATTGGGTTTCATCATCTCCTATATCTAAGCAGCACCCTGTCACTTCTCTATCAGAAAACCCTAGGGCCAGGGATGTAGCTCACTGGCGCCAGGCCTGCCTAGCAACCACAAGGTCCTGAGTTCGATCCCCAGTACCAAAAAAAAAAAAAAAGAAACCCCTGGATGAGGATCCCTACCTAGAAGAATTTCTCTCCATCTGCAATTATCTTCTTTATTAATTTATTTGTTATCATAAATCCTCGGTATGAGTAGGGAGCTTGGTCTGGGTAGGGAGCTTAGTCACCGTTATGTCCCCATATGGACAGTATCTTGCAAATGATAGGTTGTCCAAAGAAATGGGTATGGAATGAGTGAATGAATGAGGGTTAAGTAATAAATAATATTGACTAACATTGAGCATCTGTTGCATTAAGGCCTATATATATGTACATAAGGTATGCATATATATATATATATTTTTTTTTCCTTTAATGGTGATGGGGATGGGACCCAAGGACTTGTGGATGTCAGTCAAGTGCTCTACCACTGAACTACATCCCCAACCCTGTCTTTTACTTTTGAATTTTGTTTATTGCCTGTTCCCTACCCTTTCCCTTCACTGGAACAGACCAGAGGGTGACAGCCTGTGTCTGTTTTGCTCACCACATGGTCCCAGATATCCAGAGCAGTGCCAGGTACGTAGCAGGTGCTCAGTGCATGGGCAGTGATCCCAGTGGTTGTGCCCTCTTGGGGTGGGGCTGGGCAAGGGCCACTGGGAAGGAGGTACACTGGCCAGTCCCACCCCCAACCCCCACCTCTCTCAGGTTTATGGGCATCCTAGGGTGGGGGCACACCTGAAGGGGTACTCAAATTCAACCTCAATGCTGAGGTCACTCTCGGTCTTGTTGGCACACTCCACGCTCAGCCGGAGCTCCCCGTCGTAGCTGCCGCATGTGGCAAAGGCGAAGATGGCAAAGACCTTGGGTAGCAAGGATGGGGATGGTCATAGAGAGGCTGTGTGCATGTGTGAGGGTGGTGCCCTCGTACGGACAGATCGGGGCCCAGCACAGGCAGCAGCAGATGGAGAGGTCCCCACCCCGCCCCCTAATCAGGGCTCATCCAGTCCAAGCACAAGCTGATTATAGGGGTGTGGCTGTCTTTCCTTCTCTTTCCATGTGCTCTGTCCCTACCTCTCCATGCTCTAGCCTCCCTCCCCCATCTCTCTCGCTTGTCTCTGTCTCTGTTGTTTTCTGTGTCTCTAGTTCTCTCAGTATCTCTTTACGTGTCTTGATTCTCTTCTTTTTTTTTTTTTGTTGGTACTGGGGATTGAACTCAGGTCCTTGCGCTTGTGGGGCAGGCGGCAGAACCACTGAGCTAAATCCCTGGCCTGTGTCTTGATTCTCTCTGCCTCTGTCCTCACATCGCTGGGTGTCTCTTTCTTCTCTGTCTCTATGTTGGTGTCTTTCTGTTCATAGACTGTCTTCATCTCTGCTGTCTCTTATGCAATTTCTGTATGGTTCTTGCTGTCTCTCTTGTGCCTCTTTCCTGGTGTGTTGCTTTTTCCTTTTCTCTTTTTTTCTCTCTGCCCCCCATTTCCTGCCTCTCTCCCTGTGTCTATTTCCCTTTGCATCTTTCTCTGTCTCCTTTCTCTGTCTTTTCTCTCATCTTTTTTCCCCCCACAGTATTTCCAACTTTGTCTCCACTAGGCCCTGTCTCTCATTCTGTCTCCCTCACTGTCTCTGGGTCTCTGACTTTGCATCTCTTCCCCAGTAATCAGCTTCAAGCTCCACCTCCCCCACCCTTCCCTCACTTCAAGAAAGGAGGTAGGATGTCACATTCTGTCACTTCACAACGGGGTTACCCTCAGCCC
This sequence comes from Heterocephalus glaber, assembly GCF_053883595.1. Lineage (NCBI taxonomy): Eukaryota > Metazoa > Chordata > Mammalia > Rodentia > Bathyergidae > Heterocephalus > Heterocephalus glaber. Next base: position 3,168,453 of record NW_028258339.1, on the reverse strand, counting down.
TAGGTGATGTCAACAGTTCATCCATCCTCTGGCCTCAGACCCCTGGGACCTCTCCCTGGAGCCCCGTTCCCTCATCCCCTTCCACCCCTTCTCTGCTCCTGCTCTTCCAGATCCACTCCCTCCCTCTCTCCCTGCACTGCCTCCCTTGACCCAGACCACACTCACCCATTGCAGCACTTTCACGAAGCCAAGGGGCTCCTTGACCACCCGGAACTGACCCCCAGCCACCAGCTGAGGAGAGAAACAGTGGGGAGGGTGTGGGGTTGTGGGGTATAGAGAGGGAGGTGGGGGGCAAGACTGCCAGGTGGTGACCCCTGGGGATGGGGCATGTGACCTCTGGAAAGGAGTGACATTTGGACAGGGAGTGAGGAGAAAGTGACACCTTGGGGAAGATGTGAGCACCAGGGTCTTTGTCAGAAGACCCCAGGGTACTGGAGTGGTGAAGTCTGGGGTGATGGTGAGTCAGACAGCAGAGGAGGTCAGGGGTGAGGAAGGTGAGGATGGGGTCTGGACTAGTTAGGGGAGGAAGGTCTGGAAGCCTTAAAGGTGAACCAGAGAGCGAAGGAGGTTGTGTGAAGAGGGTGAGGAAGGAGTTGGGGTTCACTGAGGTGGGGGAGGGTCTCAAGTGATGAAGGTGAGTCATAACAAGGCGGCAGGCGGGGTGGCTAGGATGGGGGAGGGATCTGCAGCAGGAAAGGTGAGTAGGATGGTGGAGGGGGTCTGAGGAGATGGGAATGGGGACCAGTTGGTACTGGGTAGGGAGGGGGTGAGATTCCGAGGTGGTGAAGAAGACTGAGATGGCGGAGAGGGTCTGAACTAAGGTGGGGGAGAGGTGGGACATGGCCTCACTGGATGAGTTGAGGGAGAGGAGCCTGGGGCTTTTGGAGAGGCAAAATCCGATGGTCTCCCTAGGTCCCCTCTGGGGGAAGGGGTGGTCATTTACTGGGGTGCAGTCTCTGGGAGGGGCGGGTGCCAGCTCTCCCCCACCCCACCCCCACCCCTTCTGTCGCTCTATTTCCTAGCTCATCTGCAGCCCCCCCCGTCTTCCACCCACTCTCCTCTCCCTTGCCCCTTGCCTACCCCAAACCGAGACCCCTCTGCTCCCCTCGAGGTCGCCAATAATGATGGAGGCTTCTGGCAGCCCCCGCTGCGGCAGTGGAGAACGGCCCTCACGGCCCTCGCTGCGGCAAAGAGCGCACCGCTTCTTTTCTCCAGCTCCTTCGTCCTCCCCTCACCTGCCGCAGACCCCCAGCCTCAGCACTGGGGACCAGGTCTCTGCTGTTAAGGACCCTAGCCACCACCTCTGAGTCTGGGGGCCTGGAAGCGGCAGGCTCTGTCCGCGGTGCTGGAGCGCGTACCTGATTCACCACGTCCATGTCTGCCAGCAGCAGCAGCAGCAATGCAGGGGGCGGAAAGTGCCTGCTAGCAAGGGCGGGCGCGGGGCGCGGCGGGGGCGGGCGCGATCGTCGGAACAGCCCAGGCGGCGGTAGCTCCGCCCCTCGCACCCCCTTCGCGGGAGCCGCTCGCGCTTGCGCACAACGGGCCATTCCCGGTCTTGTCCGCCGCCCTTCCAGCCTAGATCCTAAATCCTGGGTCCTGGAGGCCGTTCTGAGAACGTCGTTGTCTGAAAACATAGGTGGAGTTCTAGGTAGAGGACTACTCAGTCCTCCAGTATGGCGTTTTACCAACGTCTCTTTTGAGTTTGCTAAATGTGTTCCATTTAATTTCTGTGTATTAAGCACCTTTAGCCCTGTTTTTACAAAGGAAAATGAGTCCCCAGAGAGGTTAAGTGACTTGCACAGAGTCGCTCAGCTGATAATTGGCAGTGCTCAGCGTCTCTGCAGCTTAAACATAGTTTAAGATCTTGAGCATTACTTTTTGAAAGTCTGCATTTTAAGTACACTCAAACAACAACTCTTCCTTCCAGCCATCTCCTTTCTTCATTCCTCTTGGTCAAATTCTTGCCTGCGGCAGCTCTACACTTTACGTCCTAGTTACTCCTCAGCCCTCTCTTAATTGGACCCCCACACCCCCATGCTAGGCCTATCATTGTCAATGGTGATCGCCATGTTGCAAAATCCAATGGATAAAATACAGTTGGGGCTTAGGATGTGCAATCTCTCTTTCCTTTTTTTTTGTACCGGGGATTGAACTCGGGACCTTGCGCTTGCGAGGCAGGGACCGGAACCACTGAGCTAAATTCCCAGCCAGGATGTGCAATCTCACACTAAGAGAAATGTATACAAAAGTTACTAAAATAGTGATAATCTACTAGCACATCATCTTATACATCTGTGAAAGAAGCCTGGTAACCCTGGCTACCTTCAGAGGAAAAGGGAGCTTTTCAGTTGATATCCCTTTGTATCTTTTGAATTTTGAAATATCTGAATGTATGCTTATTTCAAAACACAAACCACACAAATATTTAATAGATACTTCCCAGTTGTTGCCTTATCAAGAGAAGCAGTACACAGGAGAGCTTAAGAGCATGGGTTTTGGTATTCAATTGCTTGAATTTGAATCCCATCTCTAATTAATTTATTCTTGTTTGGCTTTGGACTTGTAAGATGGTTTAAAATGGTGTATATAGGATTGTAGTACTGATTAAACAAGGTAATCACTGTAATGTATCTAGCACAGGGCCTCCAAAATAGTTCGCTTTGTCTCCTTCACTTCACTGCAATCCACTCACTTCTCACCATCTCATCTGTCACCTCCCTTGGGTAAGGCGACCATCATTTCTGCCAATTTTAGCACCTCCAGTCTCTTCCCCCTCCCTTCTGTTTTCAGCATAGGCATCAGAGCATCTATTTAAAATGTAAAGTTAACCATGTCACTACCCTACTCAAGTCCCTCCCATGATTCCCCATGCTCTTAGGAAAGAAATGCAACATACTGTGGCCTGGCATTCAGGGTTCTGCAAGAGCTGGTCTCAGGTGGCCTCTCCCACTTCATTCCTCAGCTGTCTCCCTTCAGTCTCTGCTGATTTACTATCCCACCTGACACCAGCCCAACCATTTCTAGCCACCCACTTCTCTGTTCAGAGTGCTAGCCTTCAATTCTGACTTCCTCCAAATTTTAGTCCTGGCCTGATTGATACAAATTATAGGACTGAGAAAACCCTGCTCTGAGAGTGAGGAGAAGACCCTAAGTCAGGACCCTCCCCAGTGGTGGCCCCATCCTTGAGTCACTGTGCAGCCTCCATTTGCTTTGCAGTGGAGCTGACTCCCAGTGTGGATAAACATTGTCATATGTTTGCCCAGAGGGAAACCCAACATGGTGGCCTGGCACACAGTAAATGCTTGATAAACACTCCCTGAGTGAATGAGACCCCAAGGGGGGCAATGAGCAAAGGTGGAGGAAGAAGCGGGAAGAGGAGCTGGGGAGGGATTTGTGTGAGAGGAGAGTGCATGGGTCTTAGGTGGTTTCAGGAAGATAAGGGGGAGCCCTGGGTGAGTTCCCCAAGGGTCATTGACATCGTCTACCAATAGATTTAGTTTTTTTCTCTTTCCTGGGCAGAAGGTGGGAGGAGGGAGATAGTGTGATCCTAATTTAGCTTCCCTGAAATTCCTGATGCCATCACAGTACCCCCTTGGCCTAAGACACATCATATATGAGGCCAACTCCAACATCCAGACTGGCAGGACTGTCCTATGGGTCTCTTTATCCATTCCTGCCCATCTGTCTGCCCTTCCTCAGTCTGGCCTGACTGACCCTTGAGGAATCTCTGCTTTATGCTCCCGTTCAAGACCCCCCCCTCCAACCCGGACATCCTTTCTCTCCATTTCTGCCCAGTGCTCCCCTCCCCCACCACCTCCACTCTGTCTCCAGCTTTTTTTGGCTGCTGTCTCTTCCTCCTCCTCCTCTTCCCTCTTTTCCTGGCACTGAATAATCAGGCCTAGCTGTCCTGGTTTCTGGAAATACCAGTGTGTGGGCAGTGGCTCAGGGCTGGAACTGGGGATGGATGGGTGGATGGCTGGCTGGGGACTACAGTGTAGCCTCAGGCCCTCAGTGCAAAGAAACCAAAATCCAGCTGTGTGTGGTCCATGCCTGTCTCCCTCTGGGAGGGAAGGGCAGGAGATTTATTGAGCAGTAGGGGAGGGGTGGAAATTCAGAGGGCATGGACACAGGCCATTTCATCTCCCAGATCGTCATCATCGAAGCAGGAAAGGATAGACTCCTCATCACTATAGAGTGAGCAGGTCCCCTGTGCCAGAAGGTCACTGGCGGCACTGTCCATCTCATCCAGTGTCAGGCGACACGCATCTGCAATCTCCTGCTTGGCCAGGGCCACAAAGCAAGGATCTTGAGCAAAGAGGCCAAGGCCCTCAGAGATGAGCACCTAGGAGGACAGGTAGGATCAATGTTGGCCAAGGGCACTGTGTGTACAGAGGGGTCAGTGTGGGTAAATGATGTGCCCATGAGGGTGCACAGGGAAGTGCAGGGGCAGCAGTCTGCACATCAGGCTGAGCAGAGGGATGCCTACATGTACAACACAGAGCTGGGGGAGCCAGTCCCCCTCCTCCCCTAGCTCCCACCTCTTCTTCTTGTCCATCACACCTTCTTGCCCACACCCCCTCTGGACTTACAGCCTCCACCAAGCTGTCAGCACTGCTCCTCTTGCTGTAGCTGGGGTTGGAGTGGGTTCTAGGCACATGCAGGCAGGTGAAAGTGCGCAGAGGACCTCCAGATTTACCCAGGTAGTCCTCTCCAGCCGCACCCTCCTCCACCACCAGCAGTGGTGCATACACGAGCCGACCTCTCTGAGGAGGGGTTGCCCAGGAACCCTGGACCAGAATAAACATAGGGGCAGGGATTGAGGGGTGAGGGTGAGGGTCTAGGACTCATTCCTGTGAGTCCTGTCCCTCTCCTCCAATGCGGAACTGTAGTCAAACTGTGTGGGTGTATACCGGACTTGAGTTTGTTTATATTTATTTATTTATGATGCTAGGGATGGAACCTGGGGTTTTGTACATGCTAAACAAATTCTCTACCACTGAGCTGCACCCCCAGCCCCAGACTTGAGTTTATGGCAGAGCAAAGGAAGGTTTAAGTGTCAGCTCTCCTGCTTACTGGCTATGGGATCTTGGGTGAATAAACTTTTCTGGGCCTCGGTCTCCTCATCTGTAAACTGGTAGTAGTAGTACCTACCTCATAAGTAAAGGAAGAGTAAGTGCATTCCTGCATGTGTGTTCATTCTTCAGAAGGGCCTGAATGCAGTGTGTTTGAGAAGTTCAGCCTAGGTTTCCCCACACCCTTGGAGGTCCCAACAGCCCTCCCCTAGCTCACCTGAGCCCTGCTCAGCCCCAATTTTTGTCCGCGATGATAGGTGCCTGGGATGGGTAAATCTTCACAACTGCCCTGGCGTTGCAGACACTGGATAGGGAAGGAGGGCTTCTGACCTGGGAGCAAAGAACACTGGCAGTGCCTCCCTGGCTCTCTGTTCAGCTGGCCCTTGGCAGGGGCTGGGGCCAACCCCACTTTCACCTGCAGGTGTAGGGGGCAGCAGACGTCGCCGTGGCATGTGGTGCCCATTGCCATATCTCTGGGGTCGGTGAGGTGGCAAAAGGACTGAGTGTGGGGGAGTCCGTGGGGGAGTCCCTGCCTGCTCATCCAGGTAGTAGAGCCTGTGTAGAAGGAGGGCTGGGGTACTCAGTCCAGGTCTGGACTCCAAGTTGGGGTACTCACAGTCCCCCCGCCCCCCACAGCTTATCCTAGGTGGCATGGCCAGGGTACCGGTCAGGGATTTCTCCTTCCTCATCTTGTTTGTCATGACCTTTAGTTCCCTTGGGCTCAGGACTTCCTTCCTCTGGGATGGTGAACATGAGAACCCCAGAGCTTCTCCTGGAGAAAGTGAGGCATTTTAGGCAGACCTCCCCCAGTATGTGGCCCTGGGCCCCTGTTCCTATCATCTCAGGGCCCACCCTTTTTTTTTTTTTTTTTTTTGTACCAGGGATTGAACTTGGAACCTTCTGGTTGCGAGGCAGGCGGCAGAACCACTGAGCTAAATCCCCGGCCCTCAGGCCCCATCTTTTATACACTGGGCTTTATGATTTTTTTTTCTGGTACTGGAGGTTCAACCCAAGGTCTTTGCATTGAGCTACATCCTAAGACGTTGTTATTTTTTATTTTGAGACAGGGTCTTGCTAAGGTGTTAAAATGCCCAAGTTGGGCTTGAACTTATGATCCTCCTGCCTTGGCCTCCTAACTTCTAGGATTACAGGTGTGCACCACCACAACGAGCATGTGCTTTTTTCATTAAACCTTTATATTGCCTTTCTCATAAGACTCTGTAGTTACCCTTTATTCCCACCTGAGCCCTTGAAACACCTCCATCCTTCCCAGATTTCTACTTGAAGGCCTCTAGGCACTCCTCCCATGCCCTCTGATACAGTGTCTTGTCCCTGCTTCCCCTCACAACCTTTCCTCACTTGAATGCTTTTTTTTGTGCGTGGGGGCACCAGGGATTGAACTTGGGACCTTGCACTTGCAAGGCAGGTGCTGGAACCACTAAGCTAAATCCCCAGCCCTCACAACCTTTCCTCAGATGTTTGACCATACCTGTGGCTATGGGATCCAGGCTGGGGCACACTGGGGTGTCTGGATTTGGGATCCCCTCTATCTTCATCACTGGGCCTAGGGGAGGGCAAATCTGGGAGGCTGTCCCCAACAGGCAGAGACACAGAAATCCTGGAGTGAGATGAGGGCTGGGAACCCACAGGGCCCTGTGGAGAGTCAAAGGCCTGAGTGTTCATTAATGTTACAGCTAAGTCACTTGGTCATATGGTGGTCCATGAGCACCTCGGAGGCGGAATCAGCTTCCCAACAGCCAAAGGTAGGTTTGGAATAACTTTTTCCATTGTGGTGGGGGGCCCATCTTGGGGGCTTCTTCTCAGAGACAGTGTCAAAGTCACTCAGGGTTGAGGGAATACTTTACAATCAAGAGTTTCTGGGGGAGGGCCGGGGATTTAGCTCAGTGGTTTCGCAGCCTGCTGCGCAAGCGCAAGGACCCGAGTTCAATTCCCGGTACCAAAAAACAAGAGTTTCTGGGGGAGTGAAAAGTTGTCCTCACTTTGTATGTTTCTGGGTCCTTCTCAGCTTCCTCCTCCACTCCCTCTTGCCTTTCTTCCTCCTTTTCCTCCTCTTCTTCCTCCGTGTCACAGGTGAGGGCCTGCCGCATCTCAGGACCCAAGTCCTGTAGGCTCCTCAGGCCCGCCTGTAGGGGTGGAAAAATTGGATAGTGGAGTGCTCAGGATCTAAACTTCCCCTCCATGGGCTTGCTTCCCAGGCAGGAGTGTGTATGTGGGGGCTGGGACCATGGTTTCCAAATCTGTAATATAGGTTTCATGAGATCAAGAAGAATGTCATCTTCAGCCATACCAGACCCCACCCCAAAGACCTGAAGGACAGAAGACATGCTTGAGGGGGCCTCAGCTCCCAGTAGCCCCTTTTCTTTTCTCCTCCGGAATTTGCGGAAATAATCTTGGATCAAGAATGTAGCGTAGAATTTGCCCACAGTAACCTCTTCCTCTGGGGACAAAGGAGAAAAGGCAAAGTAGATACTTCATGAAGAGAAAAGATTTTTTTTTGGTACTGGGGATCGAACTTGGGACCTTGTGCTTGTGGGGCAGACAGCGGCACCACTGAGCTAAATCCCCGACCTGAGAAAAGATTTTTAACAGCACACTTATATTTCATCATGCCAAACATATTGATTTGGGAGTATTCACGGTTCAGAAGTGTAAGTCCAAGTAAGTACATTAAACAGAATATGTAACTGAAGAAATCAATAAATCTAAAAGGATTGGGTAAGAAAAGTTCACCAAATTAATTTTAATATAAAAAGTGGCAAAGGGACAATTTCAATTGCCAAATATACTACCCAGAACTTTCTGGTCCAGACCCTTCCTGCAGTGAATATAACATTCCAAGTGAATGCCTGGCGGTTTGGTTTCCAGGGGTCCTCTGTGCTTCCTCCCCTACCTCCCTAATTCCTACCAATCAGCAAGGGTTCCTTCTGGCCTGGACCTGTGCTGGTTTTGTGGTGGAAAACAATCATCTGACATTGAAGCAATCATCTAGGCTCAAGGCATTGGGGCGAGGGCAACTCACCTTCTGGAAGAGGGATGACCTCATCCAATAGCTTCTGCTTTATCTGCTTCCAGATCTTTTTGATGACCATCCGCAGCTCCTGGTTGGCTTGCTCCAGGTTTCCTGCATTGAGGAGAGTGTGGGCAGAGCAAGTAGGAAGAACCTTTACAGAAGTTTCTACCACAGCTGTACGCTGCCCCATTGGATGGGAGCAGGGGACAGGCCTAGGGAAACCAGTCACCCAGAAAATGGGGTCTGTCACTTGAATTTGCTCTCTGCACCTGCCCCAGGAACTCTCCCATTTCTAGCCCTCCCCTCCATACCTTCTGTCTTGATCTTCAGGGATGTCCGAACCAGGGCAAAGAGCGTGGCATTGAATGTCACTGTCCCATCTGAGTTGAGGGGCACGTTCATTGCCACAAGTCTCTGCAAACACCCGAGACATGAACTGACTCTGGGAAAATGCCAGGTCTGTCTGTAGGCATCAATACCCAGGACAGAAACCTTGGAGGATGTGACCACTCATCCCCAGCCATAGCAGGTTCTGAGCATGCGTAGCCCCTCATGTAGTGGACAGCCTCCCAGGGGCCAGTGGGATGGACAGGTGCACAGACCTTGCAGGCCACTCGGTGTGGGCATAGCTTCCCAAATCCCAGGGGGGGCTGGATGCATCTCAGCAGGGCAACCACATCCAGGTGCTTGATACGGCCCCTGGGGCAGTTGGAGAGGTACCAATAGATTGACAATACCCCTCTACCTCTTTCTCAAGGGTCCACCAGCTCCTCACTGCCTCCTCCCACCAATACCCCAAGGCCCAGAGGATGGGGCAGTGGGAAACTTGGGGTATCTATTGACTGGGTAATGGGATGCGCAGGTAAGAGGTTCTGGGGCTAGGGGCCTGTGGAGGGCAGTGTGTTGTCCCCAGGATTCCAGATAAGGGATTTAAAGGCATACTTGGCCCCAGGGTCATATTCAGACCAGATCCTCTTGAATTCATCAAGGTGATGTGGGCCCAGAATGGACCAATCTCTGGTTAGATAATCAAAATTGTCCATGATCACCGCCACAAAGAGATTTATGATCTGTGGGCCAGGGAACAAGGGGGGTTAGATAAGAGGCCGAGTAGACTCATAGTGTTTATGCAAGGCTGGAGTTATCTTATGTGTTCACTGGGTCCCAAGTCCCATGGTTGACCTTGTTGGCAGACCAACTTCCCAAGAGCTGGACTGTCTGCTTCATATTTGCACACCCCTGAGCCCCCCAGGGCCAGTGCCATGGCAGTGTTGGCAGTTGTGGGGAAATGGTCCTCACCAGGAAGGCACAGAGCATGAAGAAGCTGATAAAATAGACAATGGCAAAATTGCTCCCGCAGGTAAACTCCTCGCCGGGGGCGAAGTCAGACTCTGGGTCACACCGATTTCCAGGAAGGCTGGCAAGCATTATCTCCTGCCATGCCTCACCAGTGGCACACCTGGTGTGGGAGGGGTTACACAGGAGTGACATCCTTGAGGAAAGGCTATGAAGTCATGGCAAGTGGTGTTGTGGGGCCTGGGGGACTGAGGAGATGCCCCACTTCTATCAGGGCTGCACCTGCTACAAACAGCCTTTCAGAATTGTAATAGCTGGCACAGCCATGTGGATGTGGTCATGCCTGCATCTTACAGGTTAGGGCACTGCAGACTAATGAGGGGGTGCATCTTACAGCCAGAAGACTCCTCAGATCACAGCCAGAAAAGGTCTCAGCTGTACGGAGCCCCTTGCCGCCTTGTTATTTTCATAGCCCAGGAAGTCTGGAGTCTAGAGAGGATGTGTGGGCACCCACTGGCATGCTGGGGACTGAGGTGGTGGGGAAATGAGAAGATATCACCTGAAAAGAAGTAGCACAGCCTGTGGAAAGGTCTGGAAGTTGTTGTTTCGGTTGATCTGTGTGCCATCCTGAAGAGCCACCTTGCCAAACATCTGTGGGCCACACAGGGGGTGAACCTGTGCCCTGACACGTTCCAACCCACATGTTGTCGCCTCCTGAGCCCTAGTGAATCCTCAAAACCCTGACAAGCAGGCGCTGCTGATCCCATTTCACAGGTGTGTAGATTGACCCAGGGTTATCCAGTTTGTTTATCTTTCTTTTTTTCTTTTTGGTACCGGGGATCGAACTCAGGACCTTGCATTTTCGAGGCAGGCACGGCAGCACCACTGAGCTAAATCCCTGGCTCCTGTTTATCTTTCTACCTAGCACCCTCACTTAGGAGCTATTCTTATCCAGTGACCACCCCCCTTCTCCAGCAGAGGGGTGCCCAAGGAACTCTCCCCACTGACCTGCATGCCAATGACAGCATAGATGAAGAATATCATTGCTATGAGAAGAGCCACATAGGGCAAGGCCTGCAGGGATGGGGGAGATAGATACTTAGGTCCAGGCAGAGAACTAACTGTAAGCCTGAGAATGCAGTTCTCCCTCTGGCTTGGGCCTACTAGGAGACTCAGTCTTTCCTCAGAGTGCTCAGAGTGTCTCCCCAAATATGGACACAGTGTTAAGCAGAATGGGGTAAATTCCGTGAGCTCAGAGGCATGTTGGGAACTGAGAACCTAGGAAAAGCAAGGAAGCTGGAAATGGGGATGGCTTGCTAGGAGAGTAGTAACAGGGCAGTCTGAGAGGTGTGAGGTGGGGTTGAGGTTTGGCCGAAGGGTTGGAGTAGGGGATTACCTGGAAGGATTTGATGAATGTCCAGAGCAGTGTACGGATCCCTTCACCCTTACTGAGAAGTTTGACCAGCCGCATGACTCGGAAGAGGCGAAAGAAAGTGATAGATATGCGGGAGCTGTCCTCAGAGCTCTGGGGTTGGGGAGGCAGTGGGGATGGCTCAGTTCACACTGCAGCCACCTCCCTGTCTCAGGCCTCAGAGCGGTCAGGAAGCATTTCTTTTCCTTTTTTTCCCCCTCAGGACTGAGGATTAAACCCAGAACTTTTGCACTGCAACTTTTTACACTCCAGCCCTTTTATTGTATTTTAAATTTGAGACAGGGTCTCGATAAATTGCTAGGTTGCCTAGGCCAGGCTCAAACTTTCAATCCTCCTGCCTCAGCCTCCTAGAGTGCTGGGATTACAAGTATGTGCCACCACACCTGGCTCAGGGAGCATTTCTAAGAACTCTTAGGGAGGAAGGGAAGGAAGGAGGAAAAACAGTGTCCCTGTTGTGGGGGGAGCTACCTCACCAAGGTGGCCACCATTCTGAGGGGAGATATGGCCAAAACAGGTGACAGAGGAAATGATGAGGTCATTGTAGATGGACAAGGGGAGAAATCATGAAACAGATACGGGGGTGAGGTGGAAAGGTATGTGGTAGTGGATTGAGATGGTTGTGGAAAAAGTTGTTAATAAGGGTGAGGGAAAGGAGAGGGTAACGGAGATGATGGAGGAGAGAGATCGGAGCCAGTGGAGAAAGCGGTGGGGCCAGTGTATTGTGGAGATGAGAACCGGTGGGGAAGCCAGCGATGGAGATCCGACCGGGAGCCGGCAGCATTGTTGGTCGAGTGATAGAGCCATGCAGTACCCAATGGAGGAGATGAAGGCGCCAGTGATGCAGTTAGTGGTGGTGACAGCCGTGAAAAAGAGAGATGATGAATTTGGTGGTGGAGATGAAGCCAATGGAGTAGTCAGAAGAGATGATGAAACCAAAGCAGGAGTCAGTGGAGATGAGCAGCCAGTGAGGGGAGAGGTGGAGGCAATGAAAGTGGCCACAGAAATAACAGGAGAAGCATTTAGGAGATTGCGGTGCTAGTGCAACATAGCATAGGGAAGGGAGAGGGGGCCTTTGGCTGAGCCCAACAGGGACATAGAAGAGAGAGAGCTACAAGGAGGAGTGCTGAGTCTCCAGAGGGGAAAGGCTGTAAGTGGAGCCACCCACCCATGTGAAGGATACCCTGGGATGGTGATGTGGGGAGAGGTTGTGGGGGGAGTGGGTCAGTGGAGGGCCAGTCCTCACATTGACTTCAGTAACGGCAATGTCCACTATGCTGCCCACCACAATAAGGGCATCAAACGTGTTCCAGGCATCGGCAAAGTAATGCTGTAGGCAGGAAGAAAGCAGTGTGCTGTAGCATAGGGGGTCAGTAGTGGAAGGGGGTATCAGAGAGGCTGGGGCTGCCTCAGACCCCATGTGGGCCTGTGCCCGGCTCCTTCTCACTCCCTAGTCTCATGACTTCCTGGTTGTTACCCCCTCTAGAGCTCTAGAATGTGCTCCCTCCCAAGGAATCTGCTCACTGAGGGTAGGTCCAGGGTTGGGAAGACCAGGTCTAGTGGGCACCTTGAGTTTGAAGGCGATGATTTTGAGCACCATCTCAATAGTGAAGAGGCCAGTGAAGATCATGTTGAGGATGTCCATGGCATAGTTGAAGGGAGCAGTTTGCTCATAGTGCTAGGGGAGAAAATCAGGCAGAGACAGAGTCTGAAGCAGAGAATTCCCACCCCCAACCAGATACTCCCTGGCCTGGGTTGAAGTGAGTCTGAGAACATGGTTGCACTATGGGTTGGGCAAACCCCTTTTGTTGTTTTCCTCCCATTATGGATACTGGAAAGCCCATTTCTTGGTTCCTAGTTTTTCTTGCAGACAGGAAAAGCCAATTTTCTTAATGAGACATAAATATAAGTCTGTTGCTGGTGGAAAGCTTTTGTGAAAAATATTTTCTTTCCATTAAAATGCTCAAATAAAGAGAGTCCCTTGGTGCAACTCTCTCTTTTTTCCTGCTTTTAATGTGGTTCTGATGTCTGGAGCTATGGCATCTGTCTTGTGACCATGAAACAACTATGAGAATGAAAGCCAACTTGCCAAGAATAATGAAGCAGAAAGATACTCTGGCTCTGTGATCAGCAATGAATAAACATCCTACCTCTATGCTTCTCATTGTGTGAGGTAATTACCACATTTCACTGATTCTAGGATGTACATCTTTTTACATTTTAGAATTTCTGAAATTGGAGTGCATTCTACAATTAATGACAACTTACAATAGCCATGGACCACTGTTTTCTCATTCTTACATCTATGGAATCAGAATATAATTTACAATTCTTGGCCTCAGGTTTGAAGAAATATAGGAAATGTCTTTATGGTTTAAGTCTGTCAGGAGGTTTTGTTACTTGCAGCCTAAGGAATTCCTAATGGTTCCCAAGAGACTGTGGGGAGAGAATAGGGGCAGGTTTCTGGCAGAGATCAAGATCAAAATGGGGAGCACAGACCTGCATGGCTAGGGCAACTGTGTTGAGCAGGATGAGCAGGGACATGAGATACTCGAATGCAGCAGAGTTCACAGTGGCCCACACACGATACTGCTGTGGGTTCTTGGGGATGTATCGTCGGAGTGGCTGGGCCTTGAGGGCATACTCCATACACTGGCGCTGTGTACCGGTGCAGGGCATGAATGAGTAGGGGACCCCAAGGCAGAGGGGGGAGAAATTGGTAGCTATGAGTAGGGGGTCAGGGCTCAGAGGTCACCTGGTTCTTGTCCAGCTCACAGTTTTGGTACTCCTGTTCACCCTGGGCACGGAAGGTGATGATGACAAAGCCCACGAAGATGTTCATCATGAAGAATGCAATGATGATGATGTAGACAATGAAGAACACGGAGATCTCCACATGGTAATTATAGATGGGGCCTTCGTCTTCTGCATGTGCATCGATGGCCTTATATAGCAGCCTGTGGGAGCCAGTGGGGGTGGGGGAGAAGTTGAGGGGATTCCCAGCCCCTCAGATTTGCTCCCAGACCATTTATGACAGACAACCTTCTGTATGGCACCTCAAAGATGACTAAGTCCCTGACCTAACCACTTGGGACCTTCATAATCCTCCAAGAGATGCCTCAAAGGGCATTGAATCTCTTGTCTCAGTTCCTCAGAATTCAGAGACCCCATACAGTCCTCCAAAGAATCACCACTCAGGCTCTCAAAGTTCTCACAAATCCTCAAGCTCCCACAAACCTCCAAATCCCCTTACCCAGCTACCTGGAGACCCCCATTTAGCTCCCTGGAACTCCCCTAGAATCCTATAAAGACCTCTACACCCCCTGTCCCATCATCTTGAATCCCCCGCTCCACTTTCCCTAGAAATCCCCAACTAGTACTTTAAAGATGTGTGCAGCTCTCTGGAAACCCCTGAACTTCCTGCTCTATCTCCTCAGTAACCTCCCCTTTTAATACCCTCAGACCTTGACCCAGTCCCCCTAAACTCACCCATTCCTTGGCCTCAGAGACTTTTACCCAGATTCTGGAGATCCCTTGCCCCTTGCCCTTGTCTCCAGCTTCTGAGAAAATGCTGCCCAGTGCCGACACACCCACTAGTCTCCAGAAAATCCTGTCCAGTCTTGAGAGACCTACATTCCATCCCCAAGGTACACTCCCACCCATTCCCAGGAGATCCCACCGATCCCGCTGAGACCATGCCCAGGCCCATGCCATCCCTAGGGCCCTGTTCCTCACGCAGGCCAGCCTTCAAAGGTGGAAACAGTGAACAGAGCCATCATGGCTGAAAGGACATTGTCAAAGTTGAAATCGTTGTTGACCCAGAGCCGCTCTTGGACCAGGGGCCGTGACACATCTCCATCGGGATAGATCAGGAAGGAGCCCCTGTGGATGTTGCAGACAGGCTAGGTGGGTGAGGAGGGTTGGCAGCTGTGGTAAAGGGTCTGGGGTCTCTAGCAGGGAGGCAGCAGGGCATGGTGGTGGAGCTAGACAACCTGGGTTCAAACCCTCCCCCTCTATTTCCTGGCTGGGTGACTGTGGACCTTTAACCTCTCTATGCCTCCATTTCTCCCATGTATGAAATGAACAAAATAGCAGAACCCATTGCTTGGCCTGTCCTAAGGGTTAATTAAGTCACTAAATGAGATTAATGTCTGGCACATAGTTGGCACCATATCACCCTCATGATGATGCTGGTGATAATGGGAGAAGCAACCCTTCATGGCAGCCACCATTAGTTAGTACTAACTACATGCCAGGTATGGTGCTAGGCATTCACATAATCACTTTACAGTGTAATCTACTTGCCATGTGCTAACTCAAGATTCTTCACAACAAACTTGGGAGTTAGGCGCTCTTTTTACCCCCAGTTTTCAGCTGAGCTAAATGGGACTCAGCACCATTAAGAAATACCCCCAAGCCTCATGAAGCGGGTTTGAACCAGGAATGTGTGTCTTGACAGCCCATGTTGTAACCACTACCCTCTGCAGGGGAAAGCTGGACCCTTGGAGCAGAAGCAAGAATGCCAAGTCTGCATGGGAATGTAGGTAACTCTGGGAGTGTGGAGAGGGGCTTAGGGGCATCTGAGGGCTGGGTGAGATCTGAGGACCCTGCAGTTCTTGAGAAAGCTCTGGGGGGTGCATCTTGAACTCTTGGGGGCATTGAGGAAATCTAGGGGGTCTCTGCACCTCTTGGGAGGAGGTTCTAGGGGGTCTTAGGGGCCTTGGTGAGGTCTAGAGGTCCTGGGTTCCATGGAGGGCAAGGCCTCAGGCACTCACTTGCATTCTTTGGGCGTCTGTTTGGCCTCATCAGTACAACCATAGAATTTGCCCTGTAGGAAGGACATCTGTCAAGCAGGTTTGCACTTGACCTCTCCTCCTGACTTCACCCTGGGCCTCTCTGCAGTATTTCCCTACCTTGAAGAGCTGCACACCGATGCAAGCGAACATGAACTGCAGGAGTGTGGTGACAATCATGATGTTCCCGATTGTCCGGATGGCCACGAACACACACTGTACCACGTGCTGCACACATCCACACATATGGCTAATGGACATCGCAGGTCACAGTGGACAGGGGGTGGGGACTCTGGTGACAGATGCTGCTCAGGGTCTTGGGCCAGAGATGTGTGGTCAGGAACAGGTGGCCAAAAGGCCGTGATGTGGTATAGGGATGTGTGGGCACCAACCAGGAATAAGCATTTGCCAGGCAAGGATATGTAGCCAGATGTCAGGGACCTGAGTTAGAGAAATGTGGCCACCGGCAAGGAATGTCTGGTCACTTGTACAGAACATAGGTCAGGCCACATGGTGAGTGGGCGGGATGTGTGGCTATGAGTCAGGTCCAGGCTGCATGGTCATGCATTGATGCAAATGATCAGTTTGATCAGTGATCCTGGCCCAGGGGCAGGCAGGGCAGGGCCCTGTGGGTCTGGGAGAGATGGGCTCACCTTCAGTCCCTTGGCTCTATTGATGGCTCGGAGGGGCCGCAGTACCCGGAGTACTCGAAGGATCTTCACCACTGAGATGGCACTGGAGCTGGGGAAGGGGCAATCCTCAGACCCAGGTCTAGCCCTGACTCTCAGAGGAGTGGGGTAGACAGGGGGTGGTGTCACTCACTGGATGCCAAAAGAGATGAGGGATACACTGACTACCAGCAGATCCAACAGATTGAACCAGCTACGGCAGAAGGAGCCACGGTGCAGGAGGGCCCCAAACACTGTCATCTGGGGACCAGAAGATATTGGGATAGACCTCAGACCTGGGGAAAGTTGAGGGTAAGAGGGGATAGGGAGCAGGTAGACAGGCTGTGGGGAGAGGTAGGGTGTTTTGGGGTAACTGAGGGTATGTCTGAGGGGCACATTAGTCACCTTTAGTAGAATCTCCACAGTAAAAATGGATGTGAAGGCATAGTCAAAGTACCCCAGAATCTAGGGGAGGGAGGAAGAGGGTCAGCCACTGAGTCATAATTGAAAGGGACTACAGGTATGTGTGTACCTCTCTGTAAGTTTTGCCCTGCCTCTCCCTTATTATCATGAGGGACTTCTGTACAAGCATTCAGATTTGGTCCTTTTTTCTTTTTTTTGATACTGGGGATTGAACTCAGGACCTTGTATTTTCAAGGCAGGCGCAGTGCCATTGAGCTAAAGACCCGGACCTGGCCTTTTTTTTTTTTGTGGTTCTGAGGATCTAACTCAGGGCCTCATGCACGCTAGGCAAGTGCTCTACCAGTGAGCTATACTCCCACTCTTAGGATTCAAATTTGGGGTGAGTGTATGTGTGGGGGTACTGGGGATCGAACCCAGGGTTTTGGCCCTGAACTACATCCTCAGCACCTCCACTTTTAAAAAATTTCTTTTAAAAATTTTGAGATAGGGTCCTGTTAAGTTGCCTAGGCTGGGCTCAAACTTGCTATCCTCCTTCCTCAGCCTCTCAGAGTGCTAGGATTAGTGTGCTACCATGCCTGCTTTTTCTTTTGGAGAAAGGGTTTTGTTGTGTAGTTCAGGCTGGCCTTGAACTCACTGTGTATCCCAGGCTGGCCTCAAACTCACAACATTCCTCCAAGTGCTGGGATTACAGGCATGTACCATCACGCCATGCTTATTTATTTACTTTTCTGTCCTCGGGATGGAACCCAGGGCCTTGTACATGATAGGCAAGCACTCTACCACTGGGCAATACCCCCAGCCCTAGGGTTCATATCTGAACTCCACTGCCTCTACCCAGCTACCCGGATGCCCTTGGCCTGCTCAGGCTCTCTGAGCACAACCCTCTTGCCCTCTGAGTTGAGCATTGCTCCCTGCTTGGCATCTCCCCAAGTGTGTGGCACACACAGTATCGGCTGGCACTGCAGCTGCTATTGATCCTCTTTCTCAGCCCAATTAGGGTTCTTCAGCCTGTCTCCACCCTGGACCTGGCTTTTGCGGAGCAAGACACCCTGGGAGTGCCCCTTAGCCCCCAGACACAGGCTCACATGATTGCGGAAGGAGTGGGCTCGGATGGGGTCCTCAGCGGCCAGTGACACGCTGCTGAGGATGATGAACACCAGGATGAGATTGGTGAAGACATGGTGGTGGATGAGGGTGTGGCAGGCCTTCCTCAGCCTGGGGAGTGGGCAGAGGGCTGTGCTCAGAACCCAGGACCACAGAGTCACAGGAAGAACCTGAGGGATACAACCTGCCCTGCCCCTGCTTGGCAGCTCCCTGGCCTCCCGCTGCCCCATCCCCCTAGCCCCCCTGCCCAGCCTGGCGCTCACGGGTTTGTTTGACTGAGACAGAAGAAAGCGCTGCCCTCAGGGATGGGAACCACCTTCTCTTTGGGTACAACTTCCTGCAGGAGTTCCACATGCCCCACACTCCCTTCCTCCTCTTCTTCCTCTTCCTCCTCCTCCACGCCTGGCACTGGAAAAAGAGCAAAAGGCAAAATTCATTGAGAAAATGGATGTAAAGCACCAGAAACTGTTCTTGTTACATGGCCAATCTTCCCATTTCCCTTCTGGAATGCCAGCTCCTCAGGGAAGGGATCTGGCTCTGTTCTGTTCATTGCTGTGTTCCCAGCCTTTAGAACAGTGCCTGGGACCCAGTAGGAGCTCAGGGAGTATGTGCTGGGTGAATGTTATCTGCACATACCATTTTATGATATGAGTAGAGACTGGCAAGTTCCATAATCAAACAAAACATCTGCTTCCTCTTTAACCTCAGTGGTCCCAAACATTGCTGGCCATATACTAAGCCCATTCTTTGCAAGATGACCTTGAAAAAGGCTGCTCCTCAGAGAGGAGGGCATCAGGGGTCAGGAGCTCTCTGCCTGGGCTCTGTCCTCAAAGTCCCTCCCACACATCCTTCACCTGGCCCGGCCAACTTGCTTGCTCCTTCACTCTTTGCAGC
Source organism: Heterocephalus glaber (assembly GCF_053883595.1). Lineage (NCBI taxonomy): Eukaryota > Metazoa > Chordata > Mammalia > Rodentia > Bathyergidae > Heterocephalus > Heterocephalus glaber. The sequence goes on along the minus strand of NW_028258339.1, from coordinate 3,149,743 downwards.
CTTCTCTTCCTCATTCTTTCCGACAAGCACCTGGGGATAGAAAGAGGGTAGTCACTGCTGGTGGAGGCAACTCGGGGAATGGACCCAGGGGACGCATGGGGGTGATGTGGTAGTGGGGAAATGAATAGATAGAAGATACAGGTGGAAGCCACACACACAGACAGGTATGGGTGGAGGTATGAGGTGTAGGCCACACTCAGGCCTCTAACTCACCAGCACTCCATTCTCCTGGGGGGCATTTCCCTCACTGCTCTTCTCCCTGTATGAGGAAATGGGCTGATTGCTACAGATGACAAGGCCGTGAGGATTGCAGCAGTCAGGACAAACCTACCTTCCCTCTTTCCCTCCCCCTTTCCTTCCTCCTTCCTCAGTCTCCTGAGTACTGGGATTACAGGCATGAGCCATACTGGGCTCAGAACAGACCTTTCGTGGTCCCCTAGACCCTCCCTGCTTCTTCCCTCGACCCCCATGGTCTATTCTCACAGCAGCTGGAGGGAGCCTGTGAAATTCTGTCTGGCATACCCATCCTCTGCTCACAACCCTCCCAGGGCTCTGCCACCAAGAGCAAAAGCTGAAGTCTCACCTTGGCCCCGAATGCCCTCAGTATGGCTCCTCTACCCCCCACCATCTGACCTCACCTCCGACCATTCTCTTTTCTAACTCCATTACTGCCTCACTGGTGTTTTTTGTGTATTTGTTTACCTGCAGTGCTGGGGATGGAACCCAGGGCCTTGTACACAGTAGGCAAATGTTCTACCATTGAGCCATGGCCCCGGTTCCAGTGTTTGTTTCTGAATGTCATAACATCACTGCCTCAGGACCTTTGCACTTGCTGTTCTTGTGCCTTGAATATTTCTCCAGATATTTGTATGGGTCACTCCCTTACTTTATTCAGGTCTCTGTTCAAATGTCACGTCCTCATAAAAAAAATCCTTTTTGGGCGCAAGGACCCGAGTTCGATCCTTGGTACCAAAAAAAAAAATCCTTCCTAACCAAAATAGCAATCAACATTTCTCTCTCTCCATTCTGCTTTCTTCTTTATCATGTATTATTAACATATATTTATTATATTATATTTTAATTTCTTTGTATTTTGCTTATCTTCCCCAACTGGAATGTCAGCTTCATGAAAGGCAAGGACTCTTTATGCCTTGAGCCCGGCTATTTCCATGGCCTTTACAACAGAGTCTGGCACAAAGTAGGTGCTCAACAAATGCAAGTGGAATGAGTGAGGCCTGGCAGCTTGCACCTGGAGGTGGGGACTGATAACCAGGGTGACTGGAGTCATCTCTGCTGTCTGTGTAGGATGCATGCAGGGTTTCCGGCCAGGGATCTTGGGGAGAGACTGTCTTTGGGGCGGAGCCAGGCCTTACCTGCCCTTGTCTTTGGCAGTGCCTGCATCCCCGCTGGCCAGGTTATCTACAGCGATGGCAAGGAACACGTTCAACAGGATGTCTGGGGAAAGCTCAGGCTGCAGAGATGGAGAAGCAGCCTGCCCCACCCCCCACCATCCGGCCTCCCACATCCCAAGGATACAGTTGCCACAGATGAAGAGGATGATGAAATAGATGCACACAAGCATCCCTGGGAAGAAGGGGCCACCATAGGCCATGATGCCATCATACATGACCACGTTCCAGTCCTCGCCCGTCAGGATCTGGGGTTGGGAGGTCATCATGAAGCTCTTGGGACCCCCACCAATGCTGGGATCCCCCCAATCCACTCACCCCTAGGTCTTCGGGCCCTACCTGGAAGACAGTCAGGAGGGCCTGGGGGAAGGTGTCAAAGGTGCTTCGCTTGGTGTGGGTCTGGTCAAAGTTGAACTTGCCCCCAAACAGCTGCATGCCAAGCAGGGAGAAAATGATGATAAAGAGGAAGAGTAGAAGCAGCAAGGAAGCAATGGATTTCATGGAATTGAGCAGGGATGCCACCAGGTTCCTCAGAGATGCCCAGTGCCTGCAGCAGAGACAGAAGGGGCAGGGTTGGACAGAAGGGGCGGAGTCAGCAGCTGGGGCAGGGCTCCAGGTTGGAGGGCCCTGGGGCAGGGTGGGTTCAGATAGGCTTGATGTCAAGGCTGGAAATGATTTTGGAGTTGGGGGATGGTGAGAGTAAGACAGGAAGGGAGAGCTGAGTTTGGGGTTAGGGGTGGCACTGGGGCACAATGGGAGATGAGGTTAGGATGGAGGTCTCCGGAGGCTGAATCCACGGCCTTTGCACTGAACTATATACCTGGACCCTTTTTTAAAATTATTTTTTGAGATAGGATCTCTCTCATTAGTCACTAAATTGCCCAGGCAGGGCTTGAATTTGTGATCTTCCGACCTCAGCCTCTCAAATGCTGGCTTTACAGGTGTGTGTAACCATGTCCTGCTAGGATAGAGGTTTTTTATGTTTTGTTTTTTGTTGAAACAGGGTCTCCCAATGTAGTTCAGGCTGGTCTTGAACTTACTATGTGGACCAGGCTGGTTTCAAACTAGTGGTGATCCTCCTGGCTCAGCCTCCTGAGTGCTGGGATTACAGGTGTGCACCACCATGCCTGGCTTAGGATGGAGGTTTAGATGGGAGTTGGTGAAGCTAGAATTGGGTTTCAGGTTGGGACTGGGATGGGCTGGGGATGGGATTGCAGAGACCTGGGGTTGGAGAGAAGGCTGTTATTGAGGGTTTGGAGAGGAGAGGGGATGGGAATGAGATTGGGGCTGGGTCAGGGAATGGGGTGCGGTTGGAGAAAGGGTGATCAGGGTGAGGGGTGTGGGGGTTGTGTTTGAGGATAGAGGATGGCATTGTGGTTGGTGGTGAGTGATGGGGGTCGGCCTGGGAGGTAGGGATGAGGTGGGAGATGGGCTGGCCTTGGCTGTAAATGGGCTATGGACGAGGGTGACATGGACTGTGGGCTGGGGTTAGAGATGGTATTATGGTGGGGGCTTGGGGATGAGATTGCGGGGCTGAAGATGGGATTGAGTTTGGAGATGGGCTTGGGGGTAATGCTAGAGCAAGAACTGTGGTTGAGGGAAGGATAGCAAATGGAGCAGATGCTCTCTCTGGTAGACGCTGGTCTCCATGAAGGAAGGAGCTTTTGCCTGCTTTGATTCCTGGTGTTTCCCTAGGGCCTGGGAGAGTGCCCAGCATGTGTTAGGTGCTCCATGGATGTTTGCTAAGGGAATGGTGATGCAGATGAAATTATCACTGGAACTGGGAGTGGACTGTTTGGGCTGTGTCTGGGGCTCCACTCTCTCCCTCCATACACACCTGGTGACCTTAAAGATCCTGAGGAGACGCACACACCGCAGCACTGAGATGCCAAGGGGCTGCATGGCACCCACCTCCACCAAGGTGGTCTCCAGGATGCCCCCACAGACCACGAAACAGTCAAAGCGGTTGAAGAAGGAGGCGACGTAGACAGAAGGACCCAGACCATACAGCTTGAGAAGCATCTCAGCCGTGAACAGACAGAGCAGCACTTTGTTGGCGCACTCTGTGGAGAGGGGCAGGGGTAACCGGGCTGGCTGCTTTACAGGGTGACACGTGGAAAGAAGGGGGCGTGGGGTGATCTTGGGTAGCTGGTATCAGGCCAGGTATGGGCTGGGCATGGGGTTGGGGTTTGGGATTGGGATGTAGGTCAGAGTGGGTGAGATTTTGGTGAGCCTGGAACTGGGGTAAGGGGCAGAGTTGGGGTGGAATAACAACAGCTGGCTTTTGTAAAGAATTTGTTTTATGTGGGCCATACAATGTTCTAAGCACTTTCTATTGTAATGTCTTCAATCCCCCAACCACCCTGGGATATGGATATTGTCATTATGTTCATTTTGTGGATGGGGAAACTGAGGCACAAGGGGTTAACTTATCCAGACAGTGTGGAGTTATGGGCCTGGATTCTGGGGCCAGGTTACCTGGTTTCTATTTTCTGGCTTAGTTACTCAGGAGCTGAGTCCTAGGATTAGTTGCTTAACACTTTAGTTCCTTGATGACCAGTACCCTGGGCCTTAGTACTTAATGCACATAAACTGTGGTGAAGAGAGATTGAATTTGCAATATGTGAAGCACCAAGAACAGAGCTTGATGCACACAGCAAGTGCCATGTAAGTGGAAGCTATGTGGTCGGATGGGACAGGCTGAGGTTTTATATTTCTCCTGGTGGGAAGGCAGTGTCTGGGGTCTGAGGCTCCCTAGAGACCCTGGATTTGAACTACTGGGGAGGAGGGAGCAGGGGGATATGGGAAAGGGCTGGCAGGCTGGGGGGCTCACCCTGAGTTTGGGTGAGCCACACGGGCTGCCCATGGTGCTCTGAAGCGATGGTCAGTGTGTTGAGGAAGACAAGCAGCAGCACAGCCCAGTAGCAGGCATTGGACTTTACAGCCCGCCTGCAGCGTGCCCGGAGGCCCCGGTTGGCCCTTCGGAGGCGGCGACTGGGAGGAAAGAGAGTCCACTGCCAAGATGCTGACCTAAGCTGTGGGGGGCCGGGGGGGTGGGACCCAAAGGCCATGGAGGGCTTGGAGGTGGAGGCATCTCAAAGCCACAGGACCAAGAAGTCACTGCACAGTTTTCTCAACTCACCAGACCCGAGTTTTCATGATCTTGTTTCTGGAAAAGGGGAGAATAGAGGAGTGTCATAAGAGGCCAAGAGGGAGTCAGTGGCTGGGGCCTGAGGTCAGGGGCTGGGGTTAAGATATGGGGTGAAAATAAGGACTGGGGTCAAGGTCCGACTGGGTCTGGCCTGGTCAGAAGTCAAAGGCTGGGGACCCTCACAGGCAGCGTGTACAGCTAGCCAGAGCCCCCTCCTCTTTGTCCTCATCGCCTGGGGTCTCTGTCATGGAGCCAGTGTCACTGGCTGGAAGGCTGGCTGTGGGTCAAATGGGGACAGAGGTCGGGACCTTTGGTTTTCTCCTTTGCCTGCCCACCCCTACCCTGCCCTGACTGGATCTGGCTAGGTCCCCACCATGGCTGCTGGTGGAGTGTGTGGAGCTAGTGGAGTGACTGAACCAGCGCAGGTGTCCACGCCTCCTATTGGTCAGTTCGGCCAGCTGTGGTCCTGTGGGGACAGAGAGGACAGTTGGAGAGGATGACCTGGGGGGCAGAGTTAGGGCCACATCTAGGGGAAGGGGGGTTATTTGGAGTCTTTGTATCTGAGGCTGGGTCTAGACTCTGTCCTGAGCCAGAACTGGGGGCTGGGCCTAGAATGGCCACAGCTTGGGGCTGGGTCTCAGGAGGGTGGGCTGCATCTGAGGCATGAGTGGAGCAGGCAATGGGCCAGACTAGAGTCGCCTACGATGGCCAGCTTGGCCCTCTTCAGCCATAGAACCCAAGTTGCCATCTGCTGAGGGGTCCTCAAGGTCTAGCTCCTCAGCTTGTGTAATCCAATCCAGGTAGCCTTGCAGGTCCTCCTCCATCTGCTGCTTCTCCCGAAGCTTCTGGAAGTCACCTCTTGCTTTTGCCTTCTCTCTCTCCTTGGAGAACTCTCTGAGGGAGAAGAGTAGAGGGCTAGGTGAGGGAATCACCCCAGGCTCCTTGCCTTCACCATTTCAGCCATACTAGCTGTTCTTTGAACATGCCAAGCACATCTAGCCTTTGAGCTTTTGCATTGGCTGTTGCTTGGAACACTTCCCTCAGATAGCCACATGGTCCCCTTCCTCATTTCTTTCATATTTGGGGGTACTGGGGATCGAATTCAGGACCTTGCACTTGCAAGGCAGGTGTGGTGCCACTGAGCTAAATCCCCAGCCCTCTTTCATATTTTATTCAAATAACACCTTCTCAATGAGGCCTGTTCTGATGTCTCTATTTCTTCTCTCCTCCTCCTCCTCCTCCTCTTTCTCCTTCTTTTCCTCCTCCTTCTCCTCCTTCCTGCTGTACTGGCAACTGAACCCAGGGGTACTCTACCACTGAGCTACATCTTCAGACATTTTAATTGTATTTTGAGACCATGTCTCATGAAGTTGCTCAAGCTGGTCTTGAACTTTTGATCCTCCTGCCTCAGCTGAGTAGCCAGGATTAGAGGTGTGTACCATCATACATGGCATGATAGTCCTATTTCTAATTTCAAGATCTCACTATTCCTATCTATATCCTTTCTTTCCACATCTTGCTATTGCCTGTCTCCCCACATTGAATGAAATATGCAGGGAGGCAGGGATTTTCGTGTCTTGCTCCATTCCTAAAACAGTGCCTCTCACACAGTAGATGTTTACATGGAATGGTTGAAGGAAGGTACATTACACATGGGGTTTGATGAATGGCTAGGAGTTTGCCAGCACAAAAAGGGGACTGGAATTGCAGAGGTGGGGGAGAATGTCTGGGTCTCTTACCCACTTAGGACACCAAGCACAAGGTTGAGGACGAAGAAGGACCCAAAGATGACCAGGCTCACAAAATATACCCAGGGCAGCTCATACCCCATGGCATCCTGCATCTGGGGAGAGAGAGGGCATACTCCCTGAGGGCATGCAGATGTGCCCACCTGAGCTGGGGAGAAGGGGGTAAAGGCAGCCTCCAAGCTGTGTGCCCACCATTCACCTCACCCAGTACAGGACGTCAGTCCAGCCTTCCATGGTGATGCATTGGAAGACTGTCAGCATGGCAAAGAAGAAGTTATCGAAGTTGGTGATGCCACCGTTAGGTCCTGGCCAGCGGCCACGGCACTCAGTCTGGTTCAGTGTGCAGGCTCGCCCAGAGCCGGAAGATGCACAGGGAGACGGATCTTCCTCCACCTCCACATCTGCGGGAAAACTAGAGCTGGGACTATGTGGCAATCCACAGTCCCTTCTCAAAAGCCCACCCTCCTATGAAGTTTGACTCAGGGTCCTATAATTTTCTAAGGTAAATCAACTTTTGTCTCGGAGGCCTGATCCCTGTAAGGTTGGAATTCAGACCCACTGGGAAGCTGTACATACCACAGATAGGGATCTGAGGAGGGAGACTGTAAATGCTGGATAGTCTTGCGAAAGACAGGGAGGCCTGAGCCGGGGGCGGGGTCTTGAGTGTAGGGGTTTGTATTGGGCTTTCAGGGGTGCAGCCTGAGCCTGGGGACAGTCTTGTGAATTTGAGTGGGTATCTTGAGAACTAGTTCGGGTCTGGGAGGCTTGGGGAGGGGGCGTGTCCTGTCCTGGGAGGGGGCGTGTCCTGTCCTGGGAGGGGTGGGCTGGCTGACCAGATCCCAGGAAGTAGCATGTCTTGTGCATGCGTCCGAGGAACAGCTCCAGTCCAATGATGGCATAAATGATAATGACGAAGAGCACGAGCAGGGCGATGTGCAGCAGCGGCACCAGCGCCTTCAAGATGGAATTGAGCACGATGTGCAGGCCTGTGGGAGGAGGGGGCTGGCTTAGCCTAGCCCCAGCCCCACCCCACCCCCATCTCCAACCCCAAGCGGAAGGAATGCTGCTTACTCGGGACTCCAGACACCAGCCTCAGTGGCCGCAGCACCCGGAACGCCCGCAACGCCTTCACATCGAAGCCCCCCGGCTTTCCCCCAGTATGCGGAGCGTCGCCTGGCCGCCCAGGTCCCTGCTCCAACAGCACGCTGAACAGCCTGATGGCGGAACACGGGACAGGGAGGCGGGGGCGGGGGGGGCGGGAGGTGTCAGGCCTTGGACTCCCCTCCACCCCTCCTTTCTGCTCCTAAAAGCACAAGCCTTTGTAACTGGAAATGCAAATGGTTTTAAAATATGTTAATATTCTTTTTTTACATTAAAAATATGTTAATATTCTTGATTCTGGCTTTTGAATAAGGGCAGCCTGAAGCAGTCGCTTCCCTGAGCCTGGAAATCAGCGGGCCTGCGGAAAGGAAGCACAAACTAGGGTGGGGTGTCCCTCTTCCCCGCAGACACGCACCCGACCACGACGATGATGAAATCGAGTAGGTTCCAGCCATTGCGGATGTAAGCGCTGGGGTGGAGCACCAGCCCATAGGCCACGATCTTGAGCACGGTCTCCATAGTGAAAATCACCAGAAATACGTACTCCACCTGCTCCTGGGATGGAGCCGGGGCCGGGCGCGGGGTGGTGGTGGGTTGTCGGAGAGTTATTTGGGGGCGGGTTTTTGTGTTTTTTTTTTGTACCAGGGATTGAACTCGGGACCTTGAGCTTTCAAGGCAGGCTGCGGAACCACTGAGCTAAATCCCCAGCCAGCCGGCGCCCGGGGGGGGGGGTGTTCTGATCCGGTAGGGGTCGAGGAGGGATTGTGGGGTCGGGACGGAGGATGGGGCTGTGTGGGTCGGGGCCTGGTTGGAAGGCTTTCAATGTGGCTCTACTGGGGCTGAATCTGGCTGGGGACAGGCAGGGGCCTCACCAGGTTGTGGTTGGCAGTGTTGGAGTCATCCTCTGGGAAGGGGATGTAGACCCCGAGTGCCACGCAGTTGGCAAAGATGGTCAGCAGGATGAGGATGTCAAAAGGCCTGAGGTGGACACAGTCAAGGACCCAGGCAGAGCTGCCTTGGAAATCCCACATTCCCTAGGGACCCGCCTTTGCCTTCAAGGTGACTGCATCTGACATTCTCAAACCCTGCCCTGAGCAAGGCCTTGCCTTTGACACCCCCTCTTCAAGCCATAATTATCTCCGACTCATGCTTTGATCCAGTCCTTGACACTAACCCCTGGTGAGTTTATCCAGTTTCCCCCTCTAACCCAGTTCTTTGCCCTGAATCCCTAATGACCTCACCTCTCCTCCATTCCAGCCCGGATCCAATCCTTGACTCCCAGGACCCTGGTTATCCTTATTCCTGAGCCCAGCCCCTGGCCTTTCAGGATACTTCCACTCCACGATGCTGATGCAGGACCGCCGAAGGGGATTGGCCAAGGTGAGGCAGAAGAGTGCCCTGGGTGACCGCTGTGCGCTGGCCACTGCCACCATCTTGTGCTTACTGTTCTGAGTCTTTCGCCTAGGGGTTCCCAGGCCTGATGCCCCACTATCACTCCCCACAGCTGGAGGCCCAGGGCACAATCCCCATTCCGAACCAGGTCCTGCCCCATTGCCTGGACTGGGCTCTGAGGTGGTGTCTGTGTGGAGAAAAAGAGCCAGAGAGTGGCAGGATATTAGGGCAATCATAGCTTCTTCCTACCTGATCCCATCCCTCTGAAAGGAGAGAAGAGCATGTGAAACTAGGGAGAGTTGGGGGTACTCAGGTTAAGGATCGGGGCAAGACTTAGTGTTGGGATTAATATTGAGGGTGGAGTGAGAATTTATAGGGGAGAGGAGGTGAGAGTACATTTCCAAATGAAACAGGGTTTGACTGGGGATAGAGCTTAAATTGCCTTGTGATGGGCTTTGGTTTATAGCTGGAGGCAAATACAAGGTTAAATTTGAATGATGGGTTTTGAGCAGTGGCTATTAGATGGGAGTGGAGTTTGGCTGAGATTTAGGGTTAGGATTGGGTATTTGAATGAATTGGGACTAGAATTAGGATCAAGGCCAGGGCTGAAGTTGAGTTTTGAGTGGGATTTGAATTTTGCATTGGGTTTTTCATCTAAGCCTATTTCCATATGGCTTTCTTTAGGCTTCTGAGGGGTAGTAGGTTAGTCTGGTTAAAATCCCAAGTTTTGGAGAAAATAAGCTGTCTGAGTTTAAATCCTGACTCTACTGTTTGGTAGCAGTGTGTCACCTTGGGGAAATTAGGTAATCCCTCTGAGCCTCAATTTCCTTATCTGTATAATGGGGATGATAATAAGGGTTCCTACTTTATAAGAGTGTTATGAAAATTAAATGAGTTCAGCATACAGAAGAATGCCTGGCATGTAGTATTCCCGTTTTGCAGATGAGGAAATCAGGAAAAAGAGGTTAAATGACTTACAGCAGTCGCCCCAGGTAGTCTGACTCCAGATCCCAGTACTACTATCAGGTGTGTTCTTGCTCTATACTTGTTTCACCTTGCTTTTTAAGAAAAGGTCTGTGCTCTGTGAAAAATCACAGACCACAGTCACTAACAACACTGGCATCTAGGGGCTGAGTTTAAGATTAGGTGACTTTTAGAATTCATGGTAAGGTCTGTAACCAGGGTGGGGTGTGGACTCTAACTGGGGGTTGCCTTCTGGTTGGTAAGGTTTGGGGCTGGCTTTGGAGTTAGAGGTGGGATAGACACTAGAATAGGGGTCAGGGTCAGGATTGAGGTTGGGTTTCACTTGGAAATTAAGACTGTTGATGGGGCTGGTAAGCCTTGGGGGACAGCATCTGGGTCAGCCTGAGTGTCTGGGCTCAGGTGGTAAAGAGGCTGTGTTTGGGACTGGCTGGGATGGGAGTAAGGTGATGTGATTTTTCCCCTCCAGAGGCTGTCCCAGGGTAGGGGCCAAGTGGGCAGTGGGTGGGTCAGAGGGGCAGGGGTGGAGCAGAGCCCAAGCTTGCTCCAAGGGTCTGAAGGGGGGGATGGCTGCTCTCACCTTTTCTGCCTTCAGATTCCGACATCCTCCTCTGGAGATTGAAGGGCCATCTGCACACAGCCCCCCATCCTCCCCCAGCTTTGGAGAGATTAAGGTCACAGGGTGGGGCAATAACAGTGTCCAATGGGAGAGTGAGCAGGGGCACAAATGGGACATATGTGGGTCAGAGCCCAACAACAGAAAAGACACTGATTGTTTACCAAATAGATACAAGAAGTCAGAAACTAAAATAAGAAAAATGGTATTGTTTTCCAGTAGTATCTGAAATTTGATACAAAAAACCCTAACATATGAGGAACATTTCTATTGCAAAAAGATCAAATATTAAAGGAGACCTAAAAATAGAGAAATATGTTTACTGCTTGAAATACTCAATATTGTGATAATATCAATTTTTCCCAAAGAAACCTATAAATTTAATGCAATCCAACAAATATTTCAAAAGATTTTTCCATGGAATTTGACAAACTGCTTTTGAAATGTGTCAGTGTACAAAGGCTCTGGAAAAGCCAAAATCCTTTGAAAAAGAACAAGATGGGAGAGTTTACCATTTTTTATTACCAAAGTTTGTTATAAAGCTACAATAATTAAGAACAGAATATAGTTCAGAAACTGAGCCCCATATGTAAATACCTGATTTATGATAAATGTTGGCACTACTGGGTAGTGGTTACATAGTTTTTCTTTTGGTACCGGGGATCAAACTGAGGGTTACATAGTTTTTTGCTGTGTCATTATTCTTTGAAGTGTACAAATACGCAGAGCATATTAAAATGAAACACTGAATGTATGAAGACCGGTAACTGTAACTTACATGGTGCTTTGTTACTGTACTGTGTCAGCCATATAGCACAACCTACTTTAATTGTGTTTTAATGCTAGGAAGCAGATACTGTAATAGTCTTATTTTATAGATGAGGAAAGGGAAAGAAGCAGTCGCTTTGTGTTAAAACCCCTGCTCTGCACTTGTACACTTTTGTGTGTGCGTGTGTGTTACTGAGGATCAAACCCAGGGCCATTGCGCTGCGCTGCACCGCCAGCCCTTTTCATTTTTTATTTTGAGACAGAATCTCGCTAAATCGCCAAATTTCCCAGGCTAGGCTGGAACTTGTAATCCTCTGGTATCAGCCTCCCAGAGCTCTGGGATTACAGGATACTCGAACACTTTTATAGCCTAGACAATGAATGCCTCTTTGAACAAAGCTCTTCTCTGTCCCGTCCCTCCCCTCTCATCACAGTTTCTTTTTATCTTGCAAGAGCCCAAGGAACTTCAGGAGGAAGAACTACACCTTCCAGCAGCCATTGCGCACACTGGCCTGCGCGCGCACATTCGCACCGCGCCTCGAGGCATCCTGCGTGAGCCTTCTAGCTCAGGGAACTACACTTCCCAATTCTTCTCTCGCGGCATGTGACGTTCTGTGCACCGCGAGCGCGGAGCTGGTTTCCAGCAGCTGCGCCCCACTTTCTCGGATCCCGTCTTGGACCCAGGTCCCGACCCCGATTCGGCTTCATCATGGAGGAGGCAGATCGAATCCTTATCCATTCCTTACGCCAGGCTGGCACGTAAGTACACATTCCCTACTCGTTCCCAGGTGCCCACATCCGGGACTCCAAAACCCGCGACCCCCTTCACCCGGGAACCTTAAAACCTGGTGCCTTGACACGTAGGACTCCAGTTTCCAGGATCCATGCACACAGCCCCGACATTAAGGGCCTCCTGAGACCCTTGATCTCTACATTTGGTAAACTCAAACTCGAGGACCCAGGCACTCTGAGACCTTACAACCTTGGAACCTCAAGACCCGGAACCCTGAGATCTGCGAATCTTGACATAAATACGCTGGGACCCTTATATCTGGAGACGCAAGACACCTGCATTTTGAGAATCAGGGAATTTAAAACCCCAGGACCCTGACACTTGGGGACTCCCAAAACTCGGACTGGATACTTAAGAACCTTCAAACTTTAAATTTCCCAAGCACTTGGGACTTTTAAAATCCAGGTCTTGGGGCCGGGGATTTAGCTCAGTGGTTTCACCGCCTGCCGCGCAAGCGCAAGGACCAGAGTTCGATCCCCGGTACCAACAAACAAACAAACCCCAAAATCCAGATCTCTAAAATCTAGCGATATCAGTGCTTGGTCACGTAGACGAACAAGGACTCCTCCAATTCGAGGGCCCTAAAAGCCCGACTGCCAACATCTTGGGTGCCTAAGTTTTGTATAGTTTGAAACTAGAAGGTCTTGATGTCCAGGGATCTTTACACCCAGTAAGCCTGACATTTGAAACTTTGAAAATCCCAGCCTCCCAACGTGTATTCGTTTCTAAACCCTAGTAGCTCAGTGTCTGGGTGTCTCTGACATACACAGAACCTGATGTCTGGGGACCCAGAAATACAGAGACCAAGTCACCAGGGCCCTTTCTTTTACTATCCCAGACCCCATAAATTTATCCCCTGGTTCTAGGGCTTCTAGAAGTTTGCATGCGGCATCTTGATCCCTGTTTCCTGACTGCTCCCCTGATTGCGTCTGCCTCTTTCTTCAGGGCAGTCCCTCCAGATGTGCAGACCCTACGAGCCTTTACAACTGAGCTGGTTGTAGAGGCCGTAGTCCGCTGCCTGCGTGTGATCAACCCTGCCGTGGGCTCTGGCCTTAGCCCTCTGCTGCCTGTCGCCATGTCTGCTCGGTTCCGCCTGGCCATGAGCCTGGCTCAGGCCTGCATGGTGAGTGCCCTCCTCCCAAGTACACATCATCTTCCTTCCTCCTTTACACAGTAGCTAAACTCCTTTGAAACTGTTGCCTTTCCTCTCTGCCACTTCTTTTTGTGGCCAAACTGCAGGAATAGTTGAAACTTAGTTTCACCACTTGCTGACTGTGTGACTGTAACCCTTCTGAGCCTTTCTTTTCTTTTCTTTTGGAGACAGGTTCTCATTATGTAGCTTGGGCTGGCTTTGGACTTATAATCTTCCTGCTTCAGCCTCCCAAGTGCTGGAATTACAGGCCTGTGCTGTTCCTGGCTATGGCCTGATTGGCTGCTCTTTCAGGATCCCATGGAGTTGGGGGAGGGATGATTATCCAAAGGAAAGTAGGCTGGTCAACTAAACAGTGTTCTGCTACACTCCCCTGTAGCAACTACATGCAGGTTGCCTCTTAACAATTCCAAAAGAGTTTCTGTAGGGCCGGGGATTTAGCTCAGTGGTTCCACCACCTGCCTTGCAAGTGCAAGGTCCCAAGTTCAATCCCCAGTACCAAAAAAACAAAAACAAAAACAAAAAAACCCCAAAAAACCCTCCCAACTAGGCATGGTGGCTCACACCTGTAATCCCAGCTACTCAGGAGGTTGAGGTAGGAGGATTGCAAGTTTGAGGCCAGCACTGAGGATGTAGCTTAGTGCTCCCTGGGTTCATCCCCAGTACCACAAACAACAACAACAAAAACTCTTCAACTAATGCCATTCCTTGTGGCTTATTGGTTCTGTGACTTTGTCTCAATCTTTTAACCTCTTTGGCTTTAAGTTTCTGCATGTGTGGAGTGGTTCTAAGAATTATACTTACTATGTAGGGCTGGTGTGAGGATTAAAAATGAGTTAAGGGGCTGGGAGTATAGCTCAGTTTTAGAGTATGTGCTTTGAATTCGTGAGTCCCTGGGTACAGTCCCCAGCATAGACACACACAGGCGCGTGCGCGCGCGCACACACACACACACACACACACACACACGCATGGTAAAGATTGAGTTAATACGTGAATAGCTGGATATATGTGTAAGTATCATTACTATTAATTGATAGGCCTGACCTGGCTGCTTGCATTTCAACACCCTGTAGTTGTGTAGTCAATATAAACAGTTCCAACATACCCTGCAAGTATATGTGGCAGAGGGGCAGTAGGCCAATTCCAGTGAAAACTTCCCATTTAGATGAAAGGGTCAGGGTGATTGGAGGTGTTGCATTCGGGCCATGTGTGTGCAGTTTCTGTCTTTTAGCAACAGGCCTTTTGGCTCTGTCCATCGCTTGATTATCAGGTTTACCTAGCTGTCAGGGCTTCCCAGATCCTTCTGTCTGGAGCTGTTTATGGCTTCATGAGGCAGGCAGTCTGTCCCCTGGGCTGGGGCTGTGTCCTGGAGGATGGCACTCTGAGGGGGAAGTTATGTCTTCTTGGGTCTGGAGAGTGCCCAGTGGGAGGTGTCAGGTGGTAGGCCAAGCTTTCCCATGTCTCTGGTCTTCTCTTCTCTCAGTGTTGGCTGCCATTTTGTATGCAGCAACCCTGGCTCACACTGACCTTAGTACCCAGCAGAGAGTCTGGCTTTTTCAGCAGTCAGGAGGTGCATGTGCCTCAGTTTCCCAGCAGCAGGCAGAATGGGCCTCTATGATGCAGCACTACTGCTTTCTGCCTGCTCCTTGTACCTGTTCTGCATGTCAGACACCTCCATATTTTGGCATCAGCCACTGTACATACCTCACTCTTGGAACAAGTTTCCATATCAGTCACAACTCTTTGATTGCAGATGTCAGAAAAAACCAAAGTAAAGTAGCTTAAAAGCCAGTGTTTTTTCACACTTTTTGACAATGACTCTCCAAAATAAAGACAGCTCATACTGTGACCCAGAACACATACGTTTATAATAATGATGGCTTTTGAGTGAGTACTCTGTTCCAGACATTGTGGTTATAACGTAGTAACTCATTTAATTCTCACAACAACCTTCTGGGGTGGGTATTTTTTTCAGATGAAGAAAGTATAGCACAGAAAGGTCGAGTGGTTGGCCTAAGGTCACAGAGTTGGTAAGAGGCAGAGTTCTGGTTTGAATTCAGGAAGTCTGCTGTCAGTGTCCACGCACCTCTACACCATCAACAACTCTGGCATAGTGAGGCTTTCTTTCTCTCCAGGCCAGTTTTTCGGCCCGTCCAGCACTCTCAGGCTCCTCTCATCCTGTACTGTTGTGTTGCTGGTCTTTTTTGCTTCTTTTCTTTTCCTTTCTTTCACAGTGCTGAGTATTGGACCCTGGGCCTCATACGTGTTAGGCAAGCGTTCTACCCGAGCCACACCCCTGGCCCTGCCTGTTTATTTTTAGGCACTCCTTGTATAACAGGTAGATTAAAAAAAGTTAGGTAGATTCACTATTTGCCTGTGATATTAATAAGGAAAAGTTTTAGATAACTTAATAGATTGAGTATTTTTTTAAATTTCTTTTTGGTACCGGGGATTGAACTCAGGAACTTGCGCTTGCAAGGCAGGCACTCGAAGCACTGAGCTAAATCCCTGGCCCCAATAGATTGAATATTAAGGTAGTTGTAGAAGCAAAATAAGTAATGTGTTCTTTTAAGATTTGCTTTTCCCATAACTCGTTGTTTAAGGTGATGGTTATCTGACTCTTTAACCAGTAACTTCATTAACCTAACAAAGTTACAATGCCAGGGTGAATTTATAATGTATATGTGCCTGTCTTGTGTCTGTGACTTGTACATAGGAACTGGAATTGTATTTACACATCAAAGACCACTAGGGATGAGATAATGGCCAAAAAGGATATAAAAAGGGAAACGCTGAAAAAAGAGGGGCGGATACTAACCAGACCTGTTTCTGGCGTTCCTGCCCTCCTTCCCGCTCGCAAGAAGAAATGTTATTATTTTATCTGAATTCTGTGTCTCCATGTATTTCTTTCCGAGATTTCTGCAACATTTGGTGCATTGGCCAGGAATCAGGAATGAAATAGCCCTTTTGGGCATCAGCCCGAACCCCACCGGAGGGAGTGGCTCTCTGTCTCCTTGAGAGGAAAGGCATGCTCCTGGGACTAATTTCCTAGGCTTGCCAACAGGACACAGAGACCCAAACCCGAGACGGAGACAGAAGGAGGACTGCTGCTCTTGGTGTCTCGTCTGTCTCTTTCCTTTGCTGGGTGAGAAACCCCGGGAAACCCCCTAGTCGTTAACTTTCTGTTTCGCTTTGTGAATTTGTGTTTTGTAACTCTGGGCAAATACAGTGCAGGGGCCTGATCACTCCTTGTGCTTTGCCATTTGGGAAGATAGCTCCTCCCGTTTGTTTTGGTTCACTTTGTGAACTTTGGGCAAAAATAGTGCAGGGGCCCATCACCCCTTGTGCTTTGCCATTTGGGGAAGTAGCTTCTTTCATTTGTTTTGGTTACGGTTAGGGGCTCACCTGGAGGGAATATGATAACTTCTGAATAAAGGTGTAAGCCAAAGAGTTCTGGATAGGAGTGTGTGAAACGAGCTGCGGAACAAGACAGGGAGGAAGCTCTTGCGCTTAAAGAGTCCTCCCCGACTCGTAGAATTTGTGTGTGGTCGCCTTTAACAAAGGCACAATGGTGAGCTTAGGCGACAGCCCACCTTAGCCTCAACGGACCTTAAAATGGCCGAGAGGCCTGCAGCCAGGCAGGCGAGCGAGTGATCCCCACCTTTGTCTTGCGTCTCCGTACAAGGGTACCCATACACGCACCAACACTCTGATCGGCTGATCGTGGGGACAGAAACATCTCTTCCTACTGTTTTGGAATGCATGCTTAAGAATTTTAAGAAAGGTTTTACTGGAAATTATGGTATTAAGATGAAACCTCAAAACTTAGAGCCTTTTGTGAGTTAGAATGACCCAAGCTTTGCCTAGCTTGTCCAACTGAGAGATCCCTAGGTGAGGGTCTCATCTGGTCCATCTGGCTAACAGTCACTGCCCCTGGATGGGAACATCCAGATCAATTTCCCTATATTGATTTATGGCTCAAATTGTGCCACAGAATGCCTCCTTGGCTTCATATGTGTGCCCCGGAAGCGAAAAGCAACATCCTGGTCCTCTGTCAGAAAGGGGACGATGCTGAAAAGTAACCGGTCCTTTCAGATCTGGACCAAGAGAATTTAGACTTTCCCCCTCCTTTTTTTTTTTTTTTTGGGTACCAGGGATCTAACTGGGGTCCTTGAGCCTTCAGGCGGAGGGCAGAACCACTGAGCTAAATCCCCGGCCCTCCCCCTCCTTTTGAGTTGCTAAATTCACAGGTTTGGAGGTGGGGGCAAAAGCGTGAAAACTGCTTGGCTTCAGAGCACCATGCTGTGGTCAGACTCAGAGAGGATCGAATAGGGCTTACACTCCAAAAAAAAAATTAGAAAAAATAAGTAATGGATTAAAAATAGCTAAAAAAGCTCTGAAGGACATAAAGCCAGAGAAAGTAAGAAATTTTACAAAAGTTACAAATTTTAGCTAATTGGTAAATGTATCTGAGTTTCAGTTTGAAAGATTACAAATTTTAGTTAATTGATAAATGTATCTGTGTTTCAGTTTGAGTTGATGTTTAATATGTGTGCTTAAAGTATTTCTTTTCTTTTTTTTTTTTTTCTGGTACCGGGGATCGAACTCCAGTCCTTGTGCTTGCGCAGCAGTTAAAGTACTTCTTGTACATTGCAAATTCTTCAATTGTAATTATAAGGTTAACTTGCTCTTTTCTGTACTGTGTTGATTAAAAAAAAAAACCTCAAGGTTACTACCGTTCTATTGGCAGCCAACCAAATGTAAAGTGTAACAATCTGAGAACGAAAAAAGGGACACTTTAAAATTTTAACAGCTAAAGACAAGTTTGTGATAAAAGGTCTATAGTGAGATAAAAAATATGTATTGAAAAGCTATAAGTAAAAGAGATACAATTTTGATATAAAAAATTTTGTATGTCTTGTTAAAAAGATAAAAACATATACAAGACCAGAAGGCCTAGGTATGTCAAAAGATGCGCAAAAGTGATTTATCAAAAAATATGTATGTTTGTTGGTTTCAAGTTTGTTATAAAAAGTTAAATATGTTTACTTTAGTTGTCCTCAAAGGATTAAATTCTAAATATGTTACTATAATATCTGTACATTGGTCATCTTCAAAGGGTTTAAGAGCCAACAGGTTACAATATAACCTCCTCCTTTATAGTGAGTTAGAAAAAAAGACTGTTGGAAAAAGGCCCAAATATGTCAGACCAAGGTGCGGTATTTGAGATTTGACTTTAAAAAAGGCAAAGGAGGCTAGGTCCAGAGAAAAGGAAAGTCATTTATTCTTTGCCAAGACCCCTCCAAAATGCTTCAATTATTTGATTCCATTTTTGCTATCCATTGTTCTAATTGGGAGGACTGTAAAGAACTTTGTAAAACTTTGTTAACCTCTAAAAATGCAGAGAGTTAGGAGAAATTAAAAAGATCAATGCCCCTAGAAGGCCGGCAGGCACACAAAATCCAGACGCTTGACATGAACAGCAATTTCCAGTGAATGAGTGGCCCAATTAGAACCCCAACACCCCAGGAGGCCAGGACAACTTAAGCAATTATGAGACAGCCCTCCTGGCAGGGATACGAGCCAGGAGTAAAAGGTCTACAAATATGATTAAAGTGCTAGAAACATGGCAGGAGCCCGATGAGAGCCCTGAGAGATTTTTATGAGTAGCTCTATAGAGTTTACAGAATGTATACACCTTATGATCCTACTGTCCTGATAACCATCAGTTAATCAATATGACTTTGTGACCCAGTCAGCTCAAGATATTAGAAGAACCTGAGTGAGTCATGTTATAGAGAGCGTGGGGGCTGCAGTGGCTCAAGTGATTAGGAATTTCAACTTAGAGAACCGAACAGAACGGAAATTAGCAAGATGAAGCTGTCTGTGTCCCCGAGGCACCCATTCACCCTGCGAGAGATGAGCGACCATCCGGAAATTAAGAGAGAAATTGCTAGAAAAATGACAAGCTGCTGTCATTACCAAAAGATGTATATGTTGATTCCAAAGATCCTGTATCACCTCTGCAGGTAAAAGATTCTGAAACATGGCAAGAGACAAAGGAATCCAGATTGCCAAAAGGCCATCACTTTGGTATGGATATTAAGAACATTCCCAAGGGGAAGATTTCCATTGTGGAGGCCTTGACACTTCTCAGTAATCATAAACTTTATCCAGAAACATGGACTGCTGAGAAAATAGTACAGGAATACCATTTCAAACTGGAAGATGTAAATTCGCTTCTGAAGTATTTTATTACTTTTGAAGTCAAGATCTTTCCTCCTGAAAACAAGAAAGCAATAGAATCAAAATGAAGAAAATCACGAAATTACTTTTCTTATGTGTACTTCTCATCCCCTTGCCTGCTTATTTCCTCAATTTTAGGATATTAAATTGTAGACATTTAAAAAAAAGATATTAGAAGAAAATTCAAAAACAAGAAACTTGGGAGGGTATAAATATAACACAGTTGCTACAATTGGCTAAAAAAGATGTGAAAAGAGAGTCAGTGAGAAGGAACTGGCTAAGAGGAAAGATGAACGAGATAAGAGACAGCTGAGGGAGTTTCTTGGGGCGATAGGCTTCTGTAGAATTTGTATTCCTGGTTTTGCATAGATCACTAAACCTCTTTATAAAGCTCTAAAGGAAAAAATCATTTACTTTGGGCTACAGGAAAAAAAAAAGGCTTTTAAGAGACTAAAACTGACTTTAGCAGCTGCCCCTGCTTTAGGCATACCGAATTTAAATCGGCCTTTTGTTCTTTATGTGACTGAGAAGAACCATGTGGCCCCTGGAGTGTTGACCCAAGAAGTAGGCCCATGGAATCAACCGGTGGCATATTTGTCTATGAATTTAGATCCAGTAGCAAAAGGATGGCCTCCTTGTCTTTGGGCCTTAACAGCTTCAGTTCTTTTGATTCCAGAAGCAGACAAGCTGACTTTAGGTCAGGAACTGACTATGTAGGTTCTACACGTGGTCCTAGAACTGCTGAACACAAGGGAGCATCATTGGCCCTCAAATAATCGAGTTACTCAGTATCAAGCCCTTCTCTGTGAGAACCCCCGCTTGCAGTTTATTCCTGTAAAAACTTTAAATCCTGCTACCTTCTTGCCCACGGAGACAGGCCCCTCCTGATCATGACTGCTTGAGTGTCACCCATGAGCTCTTTTCCAGCCGCCCTGACCTACAAATGACACCCTTGTCCGATGCTGACCTCGTTCTGTTCACGGATGGGAGCAGCTTTGTGGACGATGGGGTTCATCATGCTGGATATACAGTAACCATGAAGGATGAGGTGGTCCTAGCCAGGGCCCCTTCCTTGGTGCAGTGTGCTAAGCTCTGGGCACTCATACAGGCACTCTGATGGGCAAAGGGAAAAAGGTAAATATATATATGGACTTTTGCTAAGCATTTGCTACATTACACATCTTTGGCATGATTTACAGAGAGCGAGGTCTTCTCATGGCAGAAGGGAAGCTAATTAAAAATAAACAGGAAATTATACAGTTGCTAGAGGCAGTGTGGAAACCTAGCAAAGTCTGGGAACCTAGCAAAGTCGCAGTAATAATATTGTTCAGGACATAAGAAAGGCAAAGACTTCGTTGCACAAGGTAACAATAAAGCTGATGCTGAAAGCTGAGAAAAACAATGCACTCAAAGCCCTGCTCTCACCACCCCGGAGGCTGGTGAGTCAACGCATGGCTGAAGAATACCAAGGACGACATGGATTATTGTGTTGTGCCAGATCACCACTGCCTTAAGTTTCTTTGTTTTTGAACTGTGGGTGTTTAGGCCTAGTAATGAAAAGTTTGATGAACAGTATGTGACTTTTAAAATGGTAAAATGGGAACCAGAAGGCTATCCGTTTACAGTATTCTTTGATAAAAACATTATGGGGGACCTGGGGTAACTTCTGACTGTGGGGGGCTATTCTAATGAAACATTATATTGCAAAGAGAAAACACAAGTTTGGATCAATGGCTCCCTTGTTGGACGAGCCACTGGTAATTGTAACAATTGTAAACAAGGTCAGTGTAATCCTATATCTATGTATGTGCCAGCCCCATGGGATCTTATTTGGCTACATACATTTCATTAGGACAAGAAATTTAAAAAGATCTTGAGGACATTCAGACACACTTCAGGCTTTAGAAACCCAACTAGATTCTGTCAGGTAAAAGGCCAAAAACCAAGACCAGACCAGGCCACAACAAGCCTTTATTAGGTGAACAGATCTGCTGGGCTGTCTCTGAACAAAGGAGAGACAAAAGCAATATGGCCATGACAGCAAGTGCCTTTTCTAGGGGCTTGTAGGAGCTGAGGTGGGGTTGAGTGAGGTAGTGGCTAGGGACTGGAGGAGCCTGTGATGTCACTAGTTGCCAGGAGGAGAGCAAGCATCAGGTTACTCTTTTGGTGGGAGTAGGGGCGTGTTGGAAAGAAGGTAGCTATTATATACAGCAGCACCCTAAATTGGAGGGAAATCTATCATTCCAGGCTCTTGTTTTATGGTTGTTGGGCGAAGGTCTCTTCTTCTGGAGCTGCTTCAAGCTGACAAAGGGGCAAAGGTTAGGGCTAAACCTGGATCTGATGGGGGCAGTGGTAGGTGGGAACATTTTTCCTCTGCCGCAGTGGCTGGTACCCCGCCGTGATGAGCTCCGTGACTGTCTGGTTGGTCAATGTCCTCATGCGTTCCTGCAAGAAATTTTGAAAACAGCGAAACAAGCACAGTCCAAATCAGAGGATCAGACAGATAATACTGAGGGGTCCCAAGAGCAGTAATACCCAGGGGCGCCATGAGCTCCAGTAACCAAACATATCCCACCATTGATTAGTACCTTGGGGGGCATATCTATCTGGCCCATTGAGTCTTGAGTATTTTTTATTTGACGTGTAATTTTTTTTCATTATTTACATAGGTTTTACAGAGACAGCTGGATGTTTAGGGGCTCATCTGTTATAGAAGAGACTGTTACAGAAGTAAGAGATCATAGCTCATGATCTAAGGGCCCATGTGTCATGTCCTTGCTCTGAGAGAATGAGTGGAAAAGTGATAAACACAATTTATATAATCTTTATAATCTCTATAATCTTTTGTGGAATATAAAAGGTGTATGTAACTGAGCAAATGTCTTTTGGAGGCCAACATACCGATGAGTGTAGTGTTACTATGAACCCGACTTGTCCTTTAAATTCAAGGCCATATAAACACACATTTTAGGTTGATAGTTCCAGCAAAGCCATGGAATAGTTGTGTAAAGGACAGTTTTATTCCTGTATCTCTCAGTTTTTGGAGGCCTCCTAGATATATTTAAAAATAAAGAGAACTGACAACCTCAACAAGGACACTGGCCAACTTAAGCAGATCAAGTGTAACATAAAAGGCTTGATCTTTTTAGACATAGGTAGGTATCCAGGAAATATGAGCACAATGAGAAAAGAGGCATCATAAACAGAGAACAAGGATGTACATTATTTTAAAAGGAATAAATCTTGTAGCTGCTCTGTATAGAACTTATCCTGACTGTGGCTGACAAGCAGGTGATTTTTTTCCCCAATACTCTTACTTTATGTTTTTTTTTTTTTTGATCACTACACGATAGTTAGTTATCACAGAATCAGAAAAACACTCATCTAAAAGGAGAGATCTGGAGACCAGTGGTTTCTAGGATTGGACCCCTGTAAAGAACTTATTTTAATTTCTCTGAAAATAATCTATACATACTTGTAGCTGGTTAATGATTTTCCCTGGTATTTAATCCCCAAAGTTTTGTTTCTTTGAAATGGCTGTGTCATGAGTGAACCAAAAGATTTTAATGGATGGGCTATGTCTTAATTTTTCTGAAGTCTAGCTTTATTATTATGTCATTATTTTATACCTCTTTTTGTTATTTTTTCTGCTGGGTGTTTAAGACCAAGTTAAAGTGAGACCTGTGTCAATCAGTATGAACCTCTTGCTATCTATCAAGGTCAGTTAAGTCTCCCCAGGCCATTACTTTGGAACCATGCATAGAGCCTCCCTGCTCCTCTGTCAGTGTCAGCCATCTGGATGGGTGATGGCCTTACTTGACCAAGTTGCTTTCAGTGAAAGCATGGGAGATTTTTTCTTGGTGACCCTCCTTTGGCACACAGTACATTGTCCTCTGGTGTCCAGCAATCTCACTGTTTAGGAGGGTGAGTGACTTACCAAAGATGTAGGACCCTGTAGAGAAGGTTCCCTCATGTCCTGGATCTCTGTTGACCTTGAGGGGCTGGGGCCAAAATATTGGCTGTCCTCATAGCCCAGTTACCTTTCTAGTTTTGGTCTCCAAACTTTAGTTGTTGAACACCCAGAAGAGAAGGATAATAGCATTAGCATTGTAACAAGAGTAATGAATTTAACTATTATAATTTTACCTGAATAACAAGCATTTTGGAATTTAAAATACAGAGAACTGTTATTTTTATCAGTCATGGTGGTTTTAGTAGTTGAATTCCTGTAGAATATTAACAGAAAAAGACCCACAAGTAATATTTTAACATGACAATTATGATGTCTTTACCTTTGTAACACATTTAAATGTCCATCTTGATATAAAATAGCCATTGTTAAACATATTCTTTTTTCTTTTTGGTACTGGGGATTGAACTCAGGTCCTTGTGCTTGCCAGGCAGGTGGTGGAACCACTGAGTTAAATCCCTGGCCCCCATACCCATTTTTTTAAAAGCATCAAAAGTTTTTACCTACATTATTATCTTTCAAAAAATAAATAAATTATTATATTTTGATAGGATACCATCTAAAGAAAATATCTCAGCCCATAAATGTATCTGTTGTCATAAATAGCTGGAGTGTATGAAAAAGGCAAATACCTGAATCAAAAAGAGGTTATTATCATAAACAAATATTAGAAAACCTGTACAGTCAGAAAGTATAAATACATTTAGTACACCAGAAAAACTAAAACCTTGTTACTGGTTTTTTACAGGATATTTAGTCTTTTGAAAATGACCAGTGTAGCATACCATAATAGCATATTTAGAATTTATCCCTTTGATGACAACTGATGTAAACATAGTATAATAATATATTTAAGTAATATTTATTGCTGTAAGTCTTTTATAAGGCTATGAAAACTATTGGGTCAGTCTATTGTAAGATGAAAACTGTTGAGGTCCCCCTATTGAACAAAGACTGGAAAATATTTCCATGCAGCTGCTCCTTTGTTCACCAAGGGGAGCATGCCTTGAACTTAATAACCTTTATCTATAAACAAAACAGCTGTACGATTGGACAAAAAACAAAGATATAAGACAGTTTATAAAACTAGAGTGCACTCAAATATATTTAGCCCAATGGAATTATAATATCTCTTTATAATTTTTAGGTTTATAATTATAAATAAGACTATTCAAAACTTTCTATAAGTCAACTAACAGAGATCTCTTGTAGAATTAGAATCAGAAGGAATGAAAACTCTATTCCTGTAAACCTTTTATAACAAACTTGAAACCAACAAGCAAACATATATATTTTCTTTATAAATCACTTCCGCCCACCTTCTTGACATACCTAGGCCTTTTGGTCTTGTCCTGCTAACAAGACAAACATATAAATCCTTTTATATAAAAAATATATCTTTTACTTATAGCTTTTTAAATATTTTGCCTCCAACTCACTATAAACCTTTTATACTTTTGTCAGTCATTATCTCATCCCTAGTGGTCTTTGTTAAGTAAATAAAGTTCCAATTCCTGTTTAATGGTTAGACACAGGTGGTTTCTGTCACTGATTACAGTTCTAAACACTTGACAGTTAAGGCACATATATCACAAGTTTGTTCAAGGATTCTTACTTTGGTTTTCAGAGCTAAGATGTTATCTACAGTGGAGCTACAAATCAAAGGAGCTATATAACCTTCACTTTAAACAGCAGAAGCAATGGGCTAAGGCAAGCTTTTAAAGGGATACACTACCTATTTTGCTTCCACAACTACTTTAATAGCTAATCTACTAAACTTACTTTAAAACTTTTCCCTATCAACAGGGTTATAAGGTGGGGGAGGTATGAGCGGTGAGTTATTGGCTCAGGCTAGGAGTACTTGAGAAGGAGAACAGGTTTGACAGAGGGGAGGTCAAGAGCGTAGGTAGAAAAAAGATTGTATGTAGGGGATTTCTGACCATTTGCCATTGCTCTGACAGAAGTTGTGTAAATCACTCAGTATGTTAAATCGAAAGTACCATTTTTGGGCCATGGAAACCCATTATCTAATTTATACTGAGGCCAAACCTGATTACAATAGAAAACAAGTCTTTTTGGCTTAAAGTCTGGTCCCAACAATCCGAGGGGTTTGAGTTGTGCCAGGAGGCAGCCCAGAGGTGTTGAGGGGTGGGGTTTGGATTGTTGGGCTCCTATGTTAGAGCAAGTGAGGAGGAGGCAGCCCCCTGGGAGAAGGACAAAGAGGAGAAGTGTCCATGTCTCCTTTGACAATCTCCGAGTGAGTCTCCCAGAGGGAGAGAATGAGAGGAGCCAGGCCAATGGGACGTCTCCCAGGGGCACGGTCCTGGGCCCAACGGCCGAGGGGGTTTCTCTGACCAAGCGCTTGGATTTCTGAGAAGTCCCCGGAGGGAGAGAGAACAAGACAGAGAACCCAACGAGAGGGAGGCTGAACTCCCCACTCACCCAGACATTGGTGACCGGTGTGGATGTGTAGCGTCAGCAATGGCAAAGGTAGAAACCCCCGTGAGGGTCCTGGCTCAGCAGATATGGTCCGATGGAGATGGCCAAAAGGCCAATCAACCCCATCCCGCTGGGGATCATCTGTTAATGGACCATCTACCATCCAAGTCATGGCACCAGAAATGTCAGGTAAAAGGCTGAAAACCAACAGCAGACCAGGCCACAACAAGCCTTTATTAGGGGAACAGATCTGCCGGGCTGTCTCTGAACAAAGGAGAGACAAAAGCAATATGGCCATGACAGCAAGTGCCTTTCATAGGGGCTTGTAGGAACTGAGGTGGGGTTGAGTGAGGTAGTGGCTAGGGACTGGAGAAGCCTGTGATGTCACTAGTTGCCAGGAGGAGAGCAAGCATCAGGTTACTCTTTTGGTGGGAGTAGGGGTGTGTTGGAAAGAAGGTAGCTATTATATACAGCAGCCACCCTAAATTGGAGGGAAATTTATCAGATTCACTGGCCAGTGTCATTACAGAATAGGCTCTCGATTTGATCACAGCCCAGAAAGGAGGGACTTGTTTATTTCTTGGTGAAGAGAGTTGTTAGTATGCTAATAAATCTGGTGTAGTACAAAAATCACTAGACAAAGGCTCTTGATGAGAAATTTGGTATAGGAGAGCTATCCTATGGGATTAATTTTACTTGGGCAGGATGAAAAATACTTGGATAGGACCTCTTCTGAGTCCCCTTCTTGTTATAATATTAATATTAATGTTTGGTCCTTGTGTCATCCAATGGATTTCAAAATTTATACAGTAGTGCAGTGCTGCAGCTCAAGACTATCAAATGCTAGTGTTAAGACATGTAGATAAACTGAATAGAACTTGTAATGGATAGAAGAATTATCCTGAAGTAAACAGAGGGAGGAATGATAGGGAAAAATTTTAGATGACTTAATGGATTGAATATTAAAGTAGTTGTAGAAGCAAAATAAGTAATGTGTTCTTTTAAGATTTGCTTTTCCCATAACCCCTTGTTTAAGGTGATAGTTATCTGACTCTTTAACCAGTAACTTCATTAACCTAACAAAGTTACAATGTGAGGGTGAATTTACAATGTATATGTGCCTATCTTGTGTCTGTGACTTGTAAATAGGAACTGGAATTGTATTTACACATCAAAGACCACTAGGGATGAGATAATGGCTAAAAAGGATATAAAAAGGGAAATGCTGAACAAAGGGGGGCGGATACTAACCAGACCTGCTTCTGGTGCTCCTGGCCCGCTTGCAAGAAGAAATTTTATTATTTTATCTGAATTCTCTGTCTCCGTGTATTTCTTTCCAAGATTTCTGCAACAATATGGGCTTTAGATATTTTTCCCAACCTGTCATTATTCTTTTGACTCTGTCATATATATATATATATTTTTGTTTTGTTTTGTTTTGTTTTTTTGGGGGGTACTGGGGATCGAACTCAGGTCTTTGTGCTTGCGCAGCAGGCAGCAAAACCACTGAGCTAAATCCCCGCCCAAAATAGGTGTTTTTTTTGTTTTTGTGGGGTTTTTTTGGTACTGGGGATCGAACTCAGGTCCTTGCGCTTGCGAGGCAGGCGGTGGATCCACTGAGCTAAATCCCCGGCCCTTTGTTTTGTTTTTTGAGGCACGGTCTCACTATGTAGTCCAGGCTGACCTTGAACTCACTATGTAGCCCAGGCTGGCCTCAAAATTGAGACAATTCGGGCCGGGGATTTAGCTCAGTGGTTCAGGCGCCTGCCTCGCAAGCACAAGGTCCCAAGTTTGATGCCCAGTACCAAAAAAAAAAATTGTGACAATCCTCCTGCCTCAGCCTCCTGAGTGCTAGGAATACAGGCGTGCACCACCATGCCCGGCTTAATTATATTTTTCTTGAAATTGTTTATTTCTTTTCATTTGGGAGAAGTCCCATCTTCTTTTTTGCGGCCTCTGGACTTTGAGTCACCGCAAGGCCAGAGCTCTCTGTTGCACTGGCTGTAATTGCTCTGAGGCTGAGCCTAGGGGCCTGGAGGCTTTGCAGAGCCCTGGTAGGAGAGCAGTCAGAATTTCTGGGACAAAATGTAACAAGGGTCACTGGTAGGAGGGGCCAAGGACCTGAGCAACAGATGGGAGATAGGACAAGCATAGTCAGATCAGAGTTGGGAGTTCCACCTGGAGGTGCTGCCGCTTGGGAATGTGGGGCCCAGCTGGAAAGGTAGTAGCTGGTGAGTGGGTGCACTTGGGGCCTAGGCCCAGGGCTCAAGGTGGGAAGACTCTTCTGCCTGCCTGGCTGCTGGGGGCATCTCCAAAAGCTCAGTGTTGTCACCTGATTAATACTGATAAAATGCAGGACCTGGGCTACCCTTTGGAGCTTGGCTATCAGAACTTCCTCTACCCCAGTGAGCCGGACCTCCGGGACCTGCTTCTCTTCCTGGCTGAGCGGCTGCCCACTGACGCCTCCGAGGATGCAGACCAGCCTCCAGGTGCGGGGGCCTGTGGTGTGGTATGGAGGGATGGAGCATGTTCTTGGGGTGACAGGGACAGAGAGGTGGCATGGAGGTTGCAGGTCAGGGGTGGAAGTGACTTTAGGAGAGCTGCATGGGAGGTTTGGGGGGCCACCCATGGGAGGTTTGGGGAGTGGATGCAGGGCACGTGGCACAGGGCTCGGTGCTGAGCTGACTCCCTGACTGCCCCACACCCTCCTCCTCGTTCCCTCCACTTTTACCTCATGGACTTCCCTGGAGCTCTCCAAATGTGGGACATACTCAGGGCCTTTGTGTCTTTTGACTGTTCATCCCTGGGTCTTGTCATGCTCCACCGCTTGGTTCCCAGTGGTTGCTGCTCATGTGTCACCTTCGGGCTTCCTCAGACTGCCTGTGGAGCATGCCAGCCTCATGTCAGCAGACCTTCTTTCCTGCACCACTTGACTGTTCTGGATCATATATAAGATCCTGTTCATGAACTCTGTCCTACACTAGCTTGCTGCGTCCATGAGGATGGGGACCTTTATCATTTGGTTCCCCGAGGTGGCTCACTCTTGTGTCTAAAACAGTGACTGGTACCTAGTTTTTGCCCAGTATTTGTTGAATGACTGAATGTGAGAATGTTAGCTGGTTCGATCTGTATCTAGGGATGAGGGATCAGGGACCGTGGCTGGTTTCCCATAGTGGGTACATTTGGATTTGCAGCATTGTCACTTGTTTAACCCTCCTGCCCCCATAGGTGACTCATCTATTCTCCTCCGGGCCATTGGGAGCCAAATACGGGACCAGCTGGCCCTGCCCTGGGTGCCACCTCTCCTTCGCACTCCCAAGCTCCAGCGCCTCCAGGTGAGATGCCTGATTCCTGTCTGACTATAGTTGTCCCTGGCTTGCCTGCCTTGTCTCATCTGATTGCTCAGGTTGTTGGCCCCCTCCCACTGGTGACTCTGCTGTCCCTCTAGGGTTCGGCCCTCCAGCAGCCTTTTCACACCAGCACACTAGTCATGCCCGAGTTGAGCTCCAGAGGAGGTGAGCCTATGCTGTGGGGAGGGCCGGGGAGGAGAGAGGTACTGTGTAGGAGGCCTGGCTGATTCTTTCCTGCCTCTAGAGCCTCGGGAGTTCCAGGCAAGTCCTCTGCTGCTTCCAGTTCCCACGCAGGTGCTGGGGCCTGCTGGGAGAGCGGCCTCACTCCTTGAAAGCCACACTGTGCAGCTGTGCCAGCACATGGGCCGGGACCGCCCGGGAGATGAGGACTGGGTCCGAAGGGCGCCCCGCCTTCCCACCCAGGTACAGCCTACTGCTGGACTCCCTCCCTGTGGCAGTGACGGTGTCCCCCTTTGGCCCTCTGCCCCTCCCGGTCCTCACTCGGTCCTTCTCTCTCATTGCTTCCTCTCCATGTACATCTACCCAGCCCCACCTGAAAGGACATAGGAGTCAGGGAGACTGAACTGGGGACAAGTCAGTGTCCCTTCTCAAGGCCTCATTTCCTGTTCTGAAAAATGGGGTAGTGGGCAGTGACGGGGTTTTGCATCCCTGACACTGGGAGCAGTCATTATTGGTTGCCTTCCTCCCTGTCTCTCCCACCTTCTTCCTGACCCTGAGCCTCTCACTCTGTCTCCACACTTGTCACAGTGCTCGCTGTTTCTGTCTCTAGGTTTCTGTCACTGCCTTTCTTACTCTTTGGCGTTGCTCTTCCTTTCTCACCCTTTCTATTTCCTCATATCTGTGTTCCTCATTTCTCTCCTTCTGTTCACCTCTGTGTCTGTCCCCTCTTGCCCTTTCTCTGCCCATTTATCTCTTTTTCCTCTGTCTCCTTTATCTGTCCCCTTACCATCTGTCCACCTCTTTTATTTGTCACTTATTCCTGTGTCTACCTATTTATCTGTCTCTTCCAATCTTCCTCTCTGGCCACCTCCATATCTGTCCCCCTCCCCCTCTGTCCACCTCTGTGACTGTCTCTTTCTGTCTGTCCCTACCTCCCTGGCTGCCATTTGTTCCATTTTTATCCCTGATTTTTTATTTTTTATTTTATTTTTTTATTTTTATGGTACTGGGGATTGAACTCGGGTCCTTAGCTTTCGAGGCAGGCGGTGGAACCACTGAGCTAAATCCCCAGCCCCCTGATTTTTTAAACTTATAGGAATTTCCAAGCATAAAAGTAGAGAAAATAGTCTAATGAATTGTGTTTACTACCTTCCAATCTTCCTCTGTTGTCCTTCAACTTTTTTTCTGTATTATTTTAAAGCAAGTTGAGCATGGTGACACACTCCTATAATCATAGCACTCTGGGAGGCTGAAGCAGGATTGCAAGTTTGAGCCCAGCCTGGGCTGCTTCATGACTCAGTGAGACCCTGTCTCGAAATAAATAATAGATAAAGGGCAGGTGGAGGTGTAGCTCAGTGCAAAGGCCCTGGGTTCAATCCCTAGCACAAAAAGCAAATCACCCCCATGGCTAGAGGTGTGGCTCAGTGGTACAACACTTGTCTAGCATGTTCCAGGCCCTGGGTTCTACCCCTAGCACCAAAAAACAGCAAATCCTTTCAACTCTAATTAAGACTACATCTCTTTAGTAATAGAGACAATTTTTAATGTAATTGCAATGCCATTTTTACACCTAGCAAAATTAATAATGATCTCTTAGTATTGTCTGATCCTGAGTTTATTAATCAGATTTCCCCAGCTGTCTTGAAACTGTCTCTGTTCTTATCTTTCCTTCACCTTTTCCCTTCGTTGACTGGCACCTGTGATTCTTTGTCTGTTCCATCCTACACATCCTTTCTGTGTCCCTCTGATTGGGGGTTCCAGGCTTCTCTCTCTCCCTAGATTGGGAAAGAGCAGGTGGAGAGTGGTTTGACTATGAGGAAGAGGTGCTCTCCTGTCCTCAGGCAGCACCCGGGCTGGTGGGGCAGGGAAGTGGGACAGGGCTAGCCTTGGTGGAAGGACTGGAGGCTGGGTGGCTCTTGTCAGGTGGCTCCTGGAGGAGGCAGGTCCTTGGGGTCAGCAGGCCTCCACGCCCTCCCATTTCCCTGCCTGCTCGTTCCAGGAGGATCCTCGGGTTCCACAGCAGCGGCTACAGAAGCAGCTGACTGAGTACTTGCGCCAGAGCTGGGGTCCAGCGGGGGCTTCCACACAAGCCCGAGACCTGGGAGAGCTGCTGCAGGCCTGGGGTTCTGGAGCCAGGACTGGTGCCCCCAAGGGCTCCCGCTTCACACATTCAGAGAAGTTCACCTTCCAGCTGGTGGGTGGGCCTGAGTGGACATGGGGGTGCTGATGGGGCGTGGGAGGCTTGAGGGCTGCTTTATGTATAAACGTTGTACTTTTTCCTACAAGGTTCCTGTGTGCCTGCTGGGTGGACCCACTGCCCAGTGGAGAGGGTGCCCAGAGGATTCCTCTAGCTCAGTGGTGGTGAACCTTTTAGAGCGTTCAGTGATAAAAACCAGCCCGCTGGCATGCTTCTTGGGAGTTCAATGAAGAAAGGGCAGGGCTGGGGATTTAGCTCAGTGGTTCCGCTGCCTGCCTAGAAAGCGCAAGGTCCCAAGTTTGATTCCTGGTACCAAAAAAAAAAGAAAGGGCAGATTATGGGAACCATGTAAAGGGGAGGGATGTTTTTGGTACAAACCCCACCTTTCCTAATTATCTCCTGGGCATAGCTTCTCTCTTTGGATGCCTTCCAGTGGTCTTTCTCATGGGGATTTAGGGCAGCTGTGACACTGAGGGAAGGTTCTCAGGAGCAAACACTCTAGTCTGATATTGCAGATTGTGCCTCTACCCTCCTGTAGTCACAGCTTAACAGCTGTGAGCAGCTGAGTGGTTGTGGGTACGGCACTGGGCGGGGTGGGGGTGCTCTGGGGTGCCAAGGCTGGGCCCTGAGGAGCAGGCCTTTCCTAACAGCTAGGATGCCCTTTCTTATGCCCTAGGAGCCCCAGGCCCAGACAGCTCAGGAGACAGATGTGCCAGCCACCGCCCAGAGGCCTGAACAGGTGAGTAGAGCAGTGAGGAGAGACCTGGGCCCTTGCCTGTCTGCTGGGCCTGATGCCTTCACCTCAACTGGCCTGAACCTCCCAGGACATACGTGCAGCTCAGGAACAGGAGCTCGAGTCCCTTCGGGAGCAGCTGGAGGGCGTGAACCACAGCATCGAAGAGGTTGAAGCTGACATGAAGACGCTGGGAATCAGCCTTGTGCAGGTGAGAGGCTGGATCAGAAATAGGGCCTTGAGCAGGCTGAGAGGTCAACAGATATCAGCAGGCTTTGTTGGAATGGGGACCTCTGGGGCTCTTGAGGGTTCAGGAGAATTGGTGGGGATAAAAGGGAATGTGAAGTTGGGGGCTTGGTGGACCTAAAGGAGCCAGAGGAGCCTGTGGGCATCAGTCAGGCCTTGTTGGTGGCTGTGAAGGTCTGTGGGCATTGGTGAGATAAGAAGGGTCTTTGTGGGCAGGTGCTGGTCAGCTCCTCAGGGCTCCTGGGCATAGGCTTGTAGCTGGAGGGCGAGAGGGGCCTGGAGTGGCTGGAGGCCCATGTTGTCATATGTGAGGCCTTGGGCTGAGCCAGGGCTGTTTCGGCTCACTGGTGCTGGGGGCCCTGGTGTGTGACAGGTGGAGACTGAGTGTCAGCAGAGTGAGCTGAGCACTGCAGAGCGGGAGCAGGCCCTGCGTCTGAAGAGCCAAGCAGTGGAGCTGTTGCCCGATGGGGCTGCTAACCTTGCCAAGCTGCAGGTGGGCTGGGGTTTGAGGTGCTGGCTGGGCCAGAGGGGCAGAATTGGATGGGCCCAGCCTGTGAGACATGTTCCCCTCTCCCCCACCAGCTTGTGGTGGAGAGCAGTGCCCAGAGGGTCATCCACTTGGCGAGTCAGTGGGAAAAGCACCGGGTCCCGCTTCTTGCTGAGTACCGGCACCTCCGAAAGCTTCAGGACTGCAGAGAGGTAGGTGATGGGGTCCTGGGCAGTTGGTGGAGCAGGTCTGGGCCTTCCTAGGGGACAATCTCTGAGTTCTGCTCACTGCTCTCTGTCCATGGGCTCCTGGCAGCTAGAATCTTCCCGACGGCTAGCAGAAATCCAAGAGCTGCACCAGAGTGTTCGGGCAGCTGCTGAAGAGGCCCGCAGAAAGGAGGAGGTCTACAAGCAGCTGGTAAGGCCCATGTGGGTCCCTGGGTGGCAGAGTGGGTGAATGGGGGTGTTGGTTGTGGGGGAGTGCCCACTGTATCCCTGCTTAGGTATCAGAGCTGGAGACTCTGCCAAGGGATGTGTCCCGGCTGGCCTACACCCAGCGTATCCTGGAGATTGTGGGCAACATCCGGAAGCAGAAGGAAGAGATCACTAAGGTGTGCCACCACGGCCCTGGCTGGCAGATCACGTGGGCAGACAGACATGGAGTAGTCACATGGGGTCCTCATGACTTCTGATAGGTAGATTTTTCCAGCCACACCCTGACATGGAACAGTCACACACAGTCCACCCCAGTCACCCCTGATGTGGTGACACATGCCCTGAGTGGATGTGCATGAGTACCCTTACCAGGCTGGTCATCCTGCCCCAGACTCGGGCTGATGGCCTTACTGGTGTTTGGCAGATCTTGTCTGACACGAAGGAGCTTCAGAAGGAAATCAACTCCCTCTCTGGGAAGCTGGACCGGACGTTTGCAGTGACTGATGAACTTGTGTTCAAGGTATGGGACAGGCCAGCCCATGGGCAGGTTGTGGTGGGGCTGGGCCCTCTGTGAGCCCTGAGGACACATTGATAATGGAGCCTGGCCCTGCTCTGAGTGGGTGGGAGAGGGTGGCCCTGAGGTGGTAGGGAGGTGGTGGGGGAAGCGGGGGCAGCCTGTTGCTATCTTTAAGGTTCCTTCTGCCTGGTCAGGATGCCAAGAAGGATGATGCTGTCCGGAAGGCCTACAAGTATCTAGCTGCTCTGCATGAGGTGAGGAGGGCAGCGTGCCTGGGGACAGGCTGGGAGGGGCTGGCTTGGGTACAAGCCTTCTGCTTCTGCTGTCCCCAGAACTGCAGCCAGCTCATCCAGACCATTGAGGACACAGGCACTATAATGCGGGAGGTTCGAGACCTTGAGGAGCAGGTGAGACCTAGAGTAGAAGGGGGATAGGCCAGGGGGACAGCTTCTTGCTTTATGCTGAGTGGCTATGGGACTAGACATAAGTCTATGGCTAGAGGCTTAGCCCTGCCCCTTAAGTGTTTGTGCCTGGGACTTGGGATGGGCCAGTGGTCTAACCCAAGCCCAGGCTTCTGCCTTGAGGGTCCTCATGCCTGCCTCTTAGAGCTGTGGTGCCTTAGGTGGAGGGAATGACACGTGCCAAGGGCTGTCAATGGAAAAAGCAGACTTATCATTGCAGGGGTGGGAGGGGCCCAAGTGGCTGCAGTGGAAGGGGTGGCAAGCAGCAGTTGGGCAGGGGCCCTGCATGTGCTGAGGGAATTGCATCACATTGCCTTAGATCGAGATGGAGATGAGCAAGAAGACCCTCAGCAACTTGGAGAAGATCTGTGAGGACTACAGAGCCCTCCGCCAGGAGAATGCTGGCCTCTTGGGTCGGGTTCGGGAGGCCTGAGGAGTCCCCCATGGAGGTCCCCCTGCCATAGGCAGGGATTTGGGGTAATGCAGACAGCACTTGTGCTAGCTGTTCTGTAGGCCATCCAATTCCTCCCACTGAGGCTTTAGACCCAGATGCCTCCCCACCAGACCCCAAGCCCAATCTGGGGTGATAACCTAGCGTGTAGAAGTAGTTACAGTTTATTGGGGAGGGAACTGGGAGCTGGGGGCCTTGGATCCCAAATAAAGGAGGGGCTCTTCTGCAGTCTAGCTGTAGCATGGATCAGGGCTCAGGAGGGAGTGGGGTGGCTGGCAAGTGAGACACCCAGTACCTTCTGGTGAGTCAGTGTGTGTCTTCATGGGACTCAGGAGACACACTGGGGAGCTATGAGTGTGCATGTGTGTGCCCGTATGCGAGATACGAAGGTGAGTCTTAACAGGCTGTGTCTGTGACTGAGCCCATGTGTTGGGAGTTGCATGAGACCATGTGTGCCCAGTTAAGTGTCTGTGTGGCTTTCTGTGACCTGTGATCCTGAGGGTACTGATTGATGCTGCTTCTGTTTGGGGGGCCTGGGCATACCTCTGCTTGACCTCGGATCCGTGGGCCCAGAGGGTGGCTGTGGCTTTGTGCTTTTGGGCATGTGAGTTGATAGGACTGTGCTCGAATATGACTGTTTATGTGACTACACAGCATTGAGGACATTTGAATATACCAAGGCAAGTTCTTTGTGTCTTGGGGTTTGTGGGTGTCTAGGGGACAGGATTGTGACTGCGTGTGTGTATGTGTGTGACTTTTCCACTCTGAGATAATCTGTGAGGGTGGCCGAGGGAGGCTGTATGTGTGGCTGGCTGTGAGGGCCCATAGTGGGGGCTGTGGTGAAGGTGGGGGCTGGGCTAGGACTGGAGACCCTCTGAACAGCGTTGGGGCAGAAGATAAGATCCAGGAGGGCGGCTAAGCTGGGGAACAGGGGCTGTGGCAGGCGAGACAGTGGATATCTCGTTTCTTGGTCCCTGTGGACATGTCCAGGGCCTGCCTGCCCTGCTCCCACCACTTCTGCCTCCAATTTTGACCCCTTCCATCCTTCTTCCTTTCCTTGGCTTTGAGGTCAGGGGCCTAATGTAGGGTTGGAGCACCTGCTGGGTCGCTGGCTCCTTTTCTTGCGGAACTCAAATTCATCCACGGTCCACACAGCCCCCTTCTCGCTCTCCACCCGCACGAAGCACTTGTGCAGGCTCAGGTTGTGGCGGATGGCATTCTGTGGAAGGAGGACCAGCTGGGCCAGGGCAGGTGTGGGCAGAAATCCACTAAGGCCAGCAGCCCCCACCAGCACCAATAGTCTTGGAGCCCAGCCCCAGTTCTGCCTGTTCCTGAGCTCTATTGGCACTCAAGGCCATCCTAGCCATTGCCACCTTCAGAGCTACTCACCTTCCAGGTGGCAGGGTGGTTTCTGAAATAGGCAAACATGCGTGTGAACCAGCGGTAGATTTCATTGAGAGTCCGCTGCTTCTCAGGAGCCTCCAGGATGGCCTAGAGCAGTGATGGTGGACCTTTTAGAGTTTTCTTCTTTTTTCTTTTCTTTTTTTTTTTTTTTTTGAGACAGGGTCTCACTGTGTAGCCCAGGCTGGCCTTGAACTCACAGAGATCCTCCTGCCTCAGCCTCCCATGTACTGGGATCACAGGCATGCGCTACTACACCCAGCTTAGTTTTCAGTGCTATAAACAGCCTGCTGCAGTGTGCCATAGGTTTGTTATCACTGGCTTTGGTGGGGTAAAAGGAGTGTTCCCCCAAAGTCAGGGTTGAGAGGGGTGGTGGCCTCTCCTGAGCTGTCTGATTTGGGGGTGGAACTGGGGTAGGGTAAAGACGTAGGGACAAGGTTAGATGCAGGGTGAGGTATGGGTTCAGGGGTGAGATTAGAAGTGGGGTGAACATCTACAAAGGAGTGAGTTTGGGGTCCGAATTTGGCTCACACTGTCTGGGCTAGTGGTTTAAGTTTGGGTTCGGGACAGGCCTGGGGTAAAGTCAGCAGGAGGGATCACATTTGTTTGTTTTTTGGTACTGGGGATCAAACTCGGGACCTTGCGCTTGCCAGGCAGGCGGCAGAACCATTGAGCTAAATCCCCGGCCCAGGAGGGATATCATTTGAAGCATGGCTTGGGACTCCTCAGGGCTGGGCTTTGTTAATGCAGGAGCCCACAATGAGAGCACGCAGAGGGAGACAGGAGTTTAGGAGATGGGCTTGTTGCTTCTTTCTTGCTATCCTCCTCCTCCTCCTCCTCAGGCCGGAGCTGTCCTACTTACCCAGCGGATGAGGGTGGCATAGGTGAAAGGGGGCCGCATGTTGTGGAACTTGAAGTAGTCCATGTTGTGGAAGAACTCTGGCAGTAAGTGGGGACAAATCAGGCCCCACCCAGGACCTCCCTGTCCCACCCTCTGCTGCAGTTCGAGTCCACATGCCTGAAATCCCACCACCAACACTTGGGTCTGGTCACCGGTACTGTTTGCTGAGTACCTAAGTTGTGTCAGTTCCTCTTTGCATCACCCCTGCCAAGGTGGTTGTCCCCGAGATTGAAAAGAAGGGAAGTCACTTCTACAGCAAAGGCATGTGAGTAGCTAACTGGTAGGGCCAGGATGACACTCGGGCTCTGATCCCTGTTAGACCACATCCCAAGCAGGGGATTGGTGAGCTTGGGTGAATCCATTTGTTTTCCTTAGTGGCATGGGGGTGAGGAAGGGAGGGTCCTTAGGAATGACTTAGCTAGGTTTCCTCCTCTTCTGATGGCCCTATGGGATATCAAAAGCCCAAAGTAGGGGAGGCATGGCTCCAGTTCCTAAGGGAGACAGGGCTAGAGCTATACCATTTTTGCCATAATAGGAGGCTTTTGGGTTATAGAAATCCAGGGAGGAACCTTTTACAAGAAGGGGAATTTTCCCGGAGTCTGGGTGGTGGCAGTGGGGAAGGGGAGAGAGAGGAGAAGCAATACAGAGCTCCTTTGCAACCACCCCCTCCTCCCCCCACCCCCCAGTATCAGTCGGCATTAGGAGCTTGGGATCAGCTGGTATGCTGTAGACCACTCTCACCTGAGAAGGTGCCATTTCCATGGCTGCCCCAAAGGTGCCTCCGCACAGCAAACAGGCTATCAGAGGCCGCTTGGGGATCGGGCCAGCCTGGGACACTGCTGCTCTGGGTGCCAGCAGCTACAATGCAGCACGACCCCTTGTCGGATGACGCCTGGGGAAGGCAGGAGGAGCTGGTGGTGATGCAGAGGCTTAAGCTTGTCACTTTATTTTTACATTAGTGATTTTTTTTTTTTTGGTACTGGGGATCGAACTCAGGACCTTGCGCTTGCAAGGCAGACGTGGTGCCACTGAGCTAAATCCCTGGCCTCAGTGTTTTTATTTATGTTTGAAGAAACTGGGTCTTGTTATCTGCCCAGGTTGCAGCAAAGTGCTCCGAGACAGTGCCTGGCACCTGGAGCAGGCTTCACAAGCATGTGACCTGTGCGATCATAAAGGACCCTACACTGGAACTCTGAGGTTGCCATCCTGAAATCTGCATATGGGGCCCCACATTTTCATTTTGCAGTGGGCCCTGCAAGTTCTGGAGGTAGTGCTGTGGGGGTACACAGTCTGCCTTCCTAGGTGTTGCACTATTTGCTGTGGCTATGAAAGTTCAAAAGCATGGTGTTTTGGGATTGTAGGGTCAGAAGGTTTGTAAGTGGAGGGGGAGAGACTCTCAGGCCTGCCATGTATGGAGCTGATGGGGGGCCCTACATACCCCAGGGCCTATGTACGCAGTACCTTCTCCCCTGCCCCTCAGCAGTCTAGGCTATCCCCAAGGGCCTGAGGTGGCTTACCGCTGTTGGAGCCTTAGTAAGTGCCATTTTCCCTGCCAGGTGGGCCTGCATAGCTTCCAGTTTCTCCTTTTCCAGGACCAGCTGTGGGGATGGGTACAAAAGTGAGGCCTTAAACTGGCTTTCCTCTGCCACACCCTTGCCCAGGCAGTGGCCGTCCATAGGAGCACCCTTCACTCTGCCTGTGAGTATGCACCCCTCATCCCAGGTGAGCTGGTTCCTAGCACAGGGTAGGCAGGAGGCTCACCCAGTATCCTGTGCCCCAGCTGCCCCCTGCAGGCATTACCTGCTGCTCCAGAGACTGCACCACTTCTCGCTGGAGGAGACACTGTGCCCTGCCCTTCTCATCCAGGAGGTGGTCCACTTGGCAGTGCCTGGGGAGGAGAAGATTCTATGCAGCTGGCCATGGCAGGCTGGCCTCCTGGCTCAGTGTTCCAGTTGGGAAGTCTCTCCTTAGACTCAGCTCTCTTCTCCTCTGTCCCTCAGTCTCCCCCTCACATATGTCCTTCTTCCTACACATGCTCCTGCAGCATCGACTGCTGCCAGGCCTGAGCTCACCCCTTGAGCTGTTGGAAGGGTGGTGGGTGGAGAGTGGGTCAGACAGGTGAGAACAGAAATGGCATTCCAGATGCTTGTGCAAAGGCCTGGCCGTGCAGAGGCCCGGGCATGCTGAATTGCTGCTAACAGTTGGATATGGTTAGATAATTAGAGAAGGG
This sequence comes from Heterocephalus glaber, assembly GCF_053883595.1. Classification (NCBI taxonomy): domain Eukaryota; kingdom Metazoa; phylum Chordata; class Mammalia; order Rodentia; family Bathyergidae; genus Heterocephalus; species Heterocephalus glaber. The sequence goes on along the minus strand of NW_028258339.1, from coordinate 3,110,388 downwards.
GCATGCAGGGGTGTGTGTGTGTGTGGTGTGTGAAGCGGGGCTGAGGAGAGGCAGCAACCGCTACCTAGAGGAGATAGGACTTTGGGGATCAATAACAGTGTATTGGCATGAGGGGTAGCAGGGCAAAGAGGTAGGAGTGTGCATTCTGAAGCCTGGCTGTCTGGGTTCAAATCCCAGCTGTGTAACTTAGACATTTACCTTCTTTGGCCTCAGTTCCCTTATATGTAAAATGGAGGTAAATATTAGTATATATCATTATTATTGTGCCCCATTATATGGATAAGGAAACTGAGGCCCAGAGGAGTTAAGTAACTTGCCCAAGGTCACACAGCTAGAGTGTGATGAAGCTGGGATTGAACCCTCAGGCTAAGCCTTTACCTCTCATCTTCCTACCTATTGGGAGGAGGCCTGAGTTGAGATCTGCCGCCCAGACCTCTGCCTTCAAAACAGGACCCCCCTGGACTGGGGTGGGCCCAGGCCACTCACTTGAAGAAGTCCTCTGGCTCCTTGAAGACCTTCTCACATCCAGGCCACTTGCAGACACCATTTGCCAACAGAGGGAAGGAGCCCTGGGGCATGGCTGAAAGGGTGCTGGGGAACAGAGAGTGTCAGGGGAGGGGATAGTGGGGCGAGAGGTCCTCTCCAGGCCTGCCTACTCACCTGTCCTTCTTGGGTGGACTGGGGCTTGGGAAGGTGCAGAGCAGTGCTGGCTCCCTGGATACCCACTCTAGGCTGGCCACATTCATTCCTGTAGGCAGGGATAGGGTACACTGTACAGCTCAGCCCAGTGTCTCTCCCCCTCCTGAGCCTTGACATCCTGACTCCCAGGGAACATTGTTATCGCCACTGTCCAAAACTTCTGGCAGAGCAGCTTAAAGGCAGCCGCTGGCAAGTGCTGACATTTTGACTAACTGCAAAGATCTGTGGTTCTGTGATTTTGACATTCTGTCTTTAAGGTTTTGAACCTGACGTTTTTTGGAGGTTGGAGTTTCCATGGCTCTGAGACCTGAGCCCTCAGACCTCCGAAGGACTGCATTTCACAACCGTCTACACTGCACATGTTCAAGGACTTGGGGACTTGGGTTCTGTAACACCATGGGGTGTGTGTTGAGGTGTTACCAGGTGGTAGTCCAGGTCGGGCCTTAAGGGAAAAGACCCCAGTGGCAGCCGTGGATGGCGGGAGGCTGATCATGGCTGGGTTGTCCAGTGGGCGCACCTGTAGCACAGAGGTCCGGGCGTGGGTGTCCACGGTGGAGAGCTGCAGACACAAATGCATCACAGCTTAGCCTGGCTGAGGGCCCCCCTCCCCTCAGTTCTCCCACCTGCCCCCTCCTCGAAGCCCATTCAGCCTTCATACCTGGTGCATAAAGTGTGGCCTGTCCTGCAGAAGTGCCTGCAGGTGAGGTGAGGATCCCAGCCGTGCGCCAGAGGGTGCCACCATGACTAGGGGCACTGTGGGCAGCTGGAGGGAGAAGGCAGGCATGTGAGATGCCATCCTCATCCTACTGTTCTGCGTCTCATTCATATTGCTCCTCACCTCAGCCCCCTAAGAGAGGTGGGTATGATCATCTCCTTTTTACACGTGTGGAAACTGAGGCTTATGGAGACCAAATGGCTTTTTCAAGATCACACAGCTAGTAATTGGCAGAACTGACTTCAACCTTGTCACTTCACCTCCTAGGGCCCCGGCTATCTCCTCCTGTCCCATGGGGATGAGGACACATGGCTGTGCCCATGGAACCATGATAAGGTCTCCTTCTCTCCTGAGATAAGAATCAGGAGGTTGGGGAAAGACTCAAATCTCTGAGGCCTGGAAAGTGGGGACTTTCTTGGCCCTGTAACATCTGCATAAGTCACAGACTCGCCTGGGACCCAGAAACCACTTCCTGTGCCCCAGCAGGTCCCCCCTCCCACCCTGTGCCACAGTAAAGGTCGACACCTGTAGGCCCAGGTACCCCACCCTGCCTGCCCCATTCTGGGCCCTGAGCCTCACCTGAAGCTGTGATGGTGGTAGGGGGTTCAAAGAGGAGGAAGCGGCATGAGTCCCACTGCGGAGGTCCCGGCCCTGGAAGGTTTCCCCTGGGCTCCTGGGTGCCAGCAAGTCTGAGGCCTTAGGTGTAGCTCTCCAGCTGGGTGAGGCTCCTGGGGATGGGCCGAGGGCCATGGAAGGGGCCAAGGGCTTGGCTGGCCTGGGGTTGGGCATCGGGTGCTTGTCCAAGGGCAGGCTATAGGGACACAGAAGGAATTACACATGTTCTATGGTTGGTGTCAGATATTCCACCACCCAAGGGACGTGGACAGCCTCTTTGGTGAGAGCAGGTATTGGTCAGGCCATGTCTTTAAGGGTCCCACGGACTGCACCCATCTCTGGTCATACATGCACACATACACAGTGATGCCAGGAACACAGGCAGGTGAATACCCACGTGCCCCACAGGCATGGGCTCAGTATGTCCATGGCCATGGGCAACTGGTTTGTGGGGCTTCAGCCAGGGTAAGTCTCTGCCTTCCAGTACCCTCTGTACCCCCTGTACCCTGCATGGGCCACACAGTCTTTGCTGATTTTGCTGGAGCTGGTCTTCCACTCTCCTGGGGGTTTTGTTATTTTACCCCATTGGCTTGGGCATGGATTCAAAAGATTCATCTGGCTGCTCTGAGGGTTACAGGCTCTAGGGAGGTGGCTGTGGTACTAGTGAGCAGACTAGTACAACAGTCCAAGCAAGTAATAATGGCACCATCTAGGATAGTGGCAGGGGAGCTGGCGAGAAGTGGCTGGATTTTCAGTCTAGTTTAAAGGTGCATCAGGAGAAGTTGTTGGTAGCTTGGATGTAGGAGGTGAGAGGGAGGACCAAGGTGACTTCTGGGGTTTAGCTTGAGCAGCTAGAACAGAGCTGACATTACCAGAGATGGGGCATGGGAGGAGCAGAGTTGGGAGTCATAATCAGGTGTTGATGAATATGAAGAGTCTGGCATTAGACATATGCTGAGCGAGCAGCTGAGTAAAGGAATGTGGAGCTCAGGGCAAGGGCGGGGAATGATTAGCTCTGTATTCCTGTTCTGCACAGAGCTGGCATGACAAGTGCTAGAGGGAAGGAGGGACAGGCTGTCTTGAGCCAGGGCCTGTAGGACCCTCTCAATGCAGCCTCCATCAGTGGTGACCCCAGTCTCTGTTCCCCAAGCCTTCCTCCAAGCCCTGGCTCACGCTATTCATCATGCCTGGAATGTCCATGCCTCCACTTCTCCTGTCTGAGCCACGCAAAGCCTGTTCTTCCAGTGTTCTGTCCCGAAAGCCCTCCATCATGGCTTCAGGCCCCTTGGCTCAGCCCTAGCACCTTATACTACCCAAAGGGCATAGGCTGTTTCTCAGGGTCCTTTGATCCCAGCCAGTATGTAAGCCAGAGCTGGAAGAGACTGCCCAGTCCAACCACCAGCCAGGTGCAGAGTTCCATGGCAACTTGAGGCCTCCACTTCTTTCTCTGGGAAATGTGTGTGCCTGTGAATTTCACATCTCCTGCTCTAGTGGGCCTGTGCGCACGTGTGTGTATGTGTGCGACTCCCTGTTGAGCACACTGCTGAGAGCAGCCTGGAGCAGTACAGAGGGTTCTCGGGGTGGGGGGGGAGTTGTTCCTTTCCTTGCCATCACCTCATAGGGGTTGTCGGAGCTGTGGAGCTGAGGAAGATGGCTGTGACAACCAGGTATTAAACTCCGGGGAGCTAGGGCATTAGTGTGAGAATCAGGAGTCTGGGTCTATGGAGGCTTAGAACAAGGGCCAGGGAGAACAGTGCTGAGATGAGGGGGTAAGGGAATGGATGAGTGAAGGCAAGGATGAAGTGATGCTTCTACAAGCCAGAGAATAGCAAAGATGAGCAGCAAACCAGCAGAAGCTAGGAGAGCGACATGGGACAGAATGGATTCTCCCTCATATCCCGTAGAAATAATTAACCCTGCTGACATTTTCTTCTGGTATGGGGGATTGAACCCAGGGCCTTCACACTGAGCTACATTCTCAGCCCTTTTTTATTTTGAGAGAGGGTCTCTCTATGTTGCTGTTTTGCCCAAGTGAGGCTCAAACTTGTAATCCTCCAGCCTCAGCCTCCCAGCCCTGTTGACATTTTGACCTTGGACTTTCAGCCTATAGAACTTTGAGGGGATAAATTTTTGTTGTTTAAGCATCCACCGCGCTCCAATTTGTGATACTTTGTTACAGTAGCCTGACCAATTACTCATTTTGGTGAGTGGATGTTTTCTACCACTTGGGCCTGGCTGGCTCATGGTCACTTCTGAAGCTGCCTGGACAGTTGGCCAGATTTTATAAGAAATGTTCTCCCCAGGCATGTCTGAAATGGCCTGACTCAGGGAGGTACAGCTACATTCTCAGAAAGGGGACCTGGCTATGGTCTGTCTGGTAATGGAGGACCTGGGGGGCCGGGCTGGCCAGCCGGCTTCCTGCACTGTCTGTTGGGGCGTCCCTTTCTGACTAGGTTTCTCAGAAGCATGCATGGAGGATGTTTCTGGGACTTAGATTATGTTTTCCTAGGGTCTGCATCTGGGCCCTGTTGTCACAGCCCCCATCTTCCCCAGATATTTCTGCCATTGACGTCATGGCGGCCGGATGCGCTGGGCTTCATCGGCACTGAGGAGGAAGAGAAGGGGGCAGGTACCCCACCTCATCGGTTTCGTTCCGAGAACTGGCTGGCCCATCCTGCAGCTGGCTTGGCCCAGGTGGGGTGATGTGGGTGTTGGCGGATGTGGTGGGTGACGTCCATCTGGCCACTACAGTGAGCCTCAGGTTTTGTAGACCTGGCCTTTTTTGGGCTGCCGATAGGCTCTAGGTTGGAAGTTCAGGGAGGGCCAGGCAGGCCCCACCAATATTGGGACTCCCAGGGTCTTTAAACAGTACAACACTAGACCTCAGAATTGAAAGAGATCATTTCTTAGATTAAAAGGATCCTAGAATCTCGAAACTACCAACTTTGTGTGTGTGGGGGGTGTCAATGGATTCAACTTCTCAGTATGTGTAGACCAGTGTCCCTGGTGTCCAAACAAATTGGAACTACCTCAAGGACAGGAAGCTCACTCTTCATAGTCCTCCTGCCCAGTAGGCCCAGAATGGCAGCAAGCATCCCCTCAATCTCCCGAGTTCCATGAAGGCAGAAAGTCAGAATAAGCCCCTTTCTTCCTGGAGCCTGAGGCCAGCCTCTGCCACTAACTGTCTTTAACTTTAAGCTGCTGTGTACACTAGGACGGGAATAGGAGCCACCTTCCTAAGTTCAGGCACATGAAACACTTAGCAAAATGTCAATGATTGGTAAACAGACACTTACATGGACCCAGTCTTCCTCCCTGTCCATTCTGGGACAATGTTCCCCAACTCACAGCACTCTGCCAGAGATGGGGATGGAAGAGGAGGTTGAAGCTGGCAGGCCTTTGGCCTGGGCCTCATGAAAGGAGCCCACCACCAGGCTCTCTGGAGGGGCGCTAGGACAGAGGTTCATAGGGAACCAGTGTCAGCTCTGGGGACATGCAGACTGACATCCTTCCATCATTACCCTCCTCTGGCCAACTGAGACTCTTGAACTATGGGGCCCAAGGTCCCATCCAGATCAGCTCTTGTGAGGCTAGTTCCCCATGCTGTGATCATGGATCATCCTACCCAAGTCAGGGTCCAACAAGTGAGAGGGCAGAAGAGGGAATGGCAGTTCACATCCCTCTTGATTCCCTTCACAGGTGCAGAGCAGTAAACTGAGGCTCACAGTAGGAGAGAAAGAGGCAGATCCAGGGACCCACTGAGAGTCCTGAGACCTGAGGCTGCGTGTCAACTCGGCCCCTGCACCTCTGTGAGGCCTGGAGAGGGGCCCGCCTTCCCATCTGTGGGTCTCAGTTTTCCCTTCTACACTGGGGAAGGGAGAGATGTGGGGCAGAGGAGGGACAAGGCCCTTCTGTTCTATGTCTTTGTGAGTCATTAGGTGTCTACAGGGCTTTGAGTTGACAACCCTCACTCTGTCCAGGGGGACTGGCTGTGCGACAGGGATACATAGAGACAAAGAGACAGAAACACAGAGACAGAGATGCAGACACAGAGGTAGAGCGAGAAACAGACAGCGGGGAACAAAGATGTAGAGAACAAGAGATTCAGAAAAAGTAAGAGAGAGACATGAGGTGCAACAGAGACACAGTGTGAGAGACAAAGACAGTGAGAGATAGCAGGAGACACTGACAGAAACAGAGTGACATTGAGATAAATAGAGTAATACAGAAAGAGAGACAGAGAGGACTGCCCCATAAAGGTCAGTCACTGCCTTCTGGCTGGTGGACTGATGCTGCCTAAAATAACTAAGGATAGGGAAGGGCAAGGTGCTGGGATGCCCATAGCTGGGTGTTGAACTATTCTGCAAACACCAATCAACACAATAGTGGGGGCGTGGTACGAGGACAGATACTAAGGATTAGACTGAGTAGAAAGCTTGGACACAGACCTGTGCATAGAGGGGACAGAGTTCGTGATGAATGTAGCATTTCAACATGGAGGATGTTGGAGAAAAGATTAACAAATGTTTCTGAATGATTGGGAAAGTAATCGACTGAATGAATAATCAGTCTATTTTCCCACCAAACCCTCCCTGTCCAGTCTGAAATGACAACATTATCATATACTCCAGAATAAACTCCAGACCCATTACAGAGAAACACTTTAATGTCTAATGTAGATCTTGGGTTTATTGTGTGTCAGGCCCTGTGCTAAGCACTTACCATGATTAATAGGTATAATCCTCACAAAGACCCTTTGAGATAGGTGCTATTATAATCAATACAGTACATATGAGGAAATGGAGGTACAGAGAGATTGAATGCCTGGCTAAAAATCACACAGGTGATTTGGGGTGATGCTGGTTTTGTCCCAGACAGTCTGGCTCCAAAACCCACACTCAACCTCTACAGTAAATGGAAAAAATGAAGCCATAAAGGAGACCAGAAGCCATCACAGGGTGAACAGTTATCTAATTTTCAAGTGGGAAAAGACTTTCTAAGCACAAAACCAGAGGCAGAAACCATATAAGAAAAGACCAACCTATTTGACTATATAAAAACATCCTAAGCATCACAAAAAACACCATAAACAAATAGAAAAAGCAAATGATGAATTGGAAAAAAAAGTGATTACAGCTATATACATATGACTGATAAATGGCTAATGTTCTTTCCAAATAAAGAGCCATGGCTAAGTAATAAGAAAAAAGATGAACACCCCATTAAGACTAAGTACTTTTTTTTTTTGGTACCGGGGACGAACTGGGGTCCTTGGTGCTTGTGAGGCAGGCGGCGGAACCACTGAGCTAAATCCCTGGCCCAAGACTAAGTACTTGATTACCCCCCACCAAGAAAAGCACAAATGGCTAACAGACAGTAAAAGTAATCAAAGAATGCAAATTTCAACAACGTGGGCCGGGGATTTAGCTCAGTGGTTCCAGCGCCTGCCTCACAAGCGCAAGGACCCAAGTTCGATCCCCGGTACCAAAAAAAAAAAAAAAAAAAAATTCAACAGCGTGGTAAAGTTTTGCTTACCTGTTATATTGGGAAAGGACTAAAATATGATAATATTAACCCAAGATTAGCTTGAATAAAGGGACCATAAAACAGGATCATTCGGAACAACCATTTGTAGAGATGGTCAGAAACCTTAAAAATATACATTCCTTTTCCCCCTAGCAACTCCATTTTCAGGAATCCAAGGACTCAGTCAGGCATGCTTATGGGGAAAAACTAGACAATCTGAGGGTCCAATAATCAGCACTTGGTCCAGTCATTCATAATTCCTGCTGATGTGAGGACAGTCATGAGGGCCATGAAAGATCATGTGTTCAAGCAATTTTTAGTGGGCTACAAAATGTTATTAATTGAATAAAGCAGGAACAAACCAACATATAGCATGATTCCAATTTGCCAGAGTCATTTTGTAGCTTAAAAAATACTAATAGCTAACACTTAGTGCTTACTGTGTACCAAGTACTGTATTAAGCCTGCAGAGATTAGCTCTTCCCAGCCCTGAACAGCCTGCTCTCTTCCTGACAGACTCTGGTCACATGCATGCAGTTCTGTGGTAGGACCACAACACATAGCTGAAGCATGGTTGACAATGGCATGAAGTGCCCCCAGGAGAGTCTCTCATGTGACACAAGCACAAGTTCGTTAGCTGCTCAGCCCGACCAGACAACTCACAATCCTGCTACTGGGACAGACAGAACTGCCGCCTATTTTTGTAAAACAGAAATGGCTTCAGAGACACTCAAGTCACTATTAAGCACTAGCTGTGCATAAATCTCTGCATTGGATGCTGGCTGGGAAGGTGGGCGATGGAAGGTAAGAGAAGAGAGGCAGGGAGAGGGTGGAAGAGAGATGGAGGAAAGGCAATAATAGATGGAGTGTGGCCAAGATGGAGGAGACAGAGACAAGGGAGCCTGTCAGAGCCTTGGGGAGACAGATGGACAGAATCTGAGTTCGAGAGAGACAGATGTCAAGGGAAAGAAAGGAGCAGAGAAACACAGAAAGGGTGAGACAGAAGGATGGGAGGGACCGAGAGAGAAGAGACATAGCTGAAATTTCCAGGAACACCTGGACAGTATTTTAAGTTGTTTAAAACTTTGAAATTCATCAAGACTGGCAGTTGATGTATTTCAAAAATCCTACCCATTTGTGTATCAATTTATTGATCTTTGTCCTTGCCCAGCCATCAGTTAAGTACTTCATCTAGCTGGCATTTATTATGACTATTATTATTTTTAAAAAAGGTCTTACCTGCTTGGGCTCGCAGTGACAGGACACGTCCATCTATACAGGTAGGCCCCCAAACCCCCAGTGCCTACCTCCCTGCCATCTCCTCCACAGGAGCCTGCATCTGGTTGGGGAGAACAGGGACACTCACCTTGGTCAACAGAAGTGGATCAACAGAGAAGGATCAGCCTGGCTTGTGGGAAACTGTCACATATCAAAAACAACTTTGCTTTTATACCGAGAAGAAAAACCACGGTGTGGAAGCCGCAGACCTCTCTTCTAATAATCCAATTTTTTTTCGATGAGTATGTGTGCTGATAATCACAGGGTGGGGGGGGGTTCTCATAGTTTTTTCTCTCTCTCTCTTGCTGTTTCTTCTCTTCTTGATTATGAGACTTAAACGGAAATTTTGAAATTTTGGGTTTTTTCTTTGCCCTTTACGAGTCATCTGAAAATATGATTTCTTCCCCTCACCACAGAGGTGAGAGGTATCAATAGATAACAGAGCTCATGAGAAACCACAGTTTTTAAAACAAAAATGTGTACAGTCAGAAAAAAAAATAAAGGAAAAGAACTCAAATCACAGAGGCATCCCAAGGTAGGCAGAGACACCATTCTGTGTGTGAGAGGATACTTGAGGGTCTCTGGGTGAAGAAAGAGGGAATCTGATGCCCTATCAGATTCCTATGACAGGAAACACCAGGGAAGAGAAGGTGTAGGCTAGGTTCCCAGAGGTTTCACCCTGCCTCAGGCCTATTTCCCCTTAGGGGGAACTGATATGGTTACCACCCTTCGTGCTGCCCAGGGAGGGGGTGCACTAGACACCCCTGCAGCCCTCTTTCCCACAGTGGGTGATGGGCATGTAAGTACTTCATGGAGAAAAGAGGGGAGTCTACCCCTACCCTCCACAATTCTCAAACTGAGAGTCTGAGAATCACTGGCTCCAAGAATCCACCGAGAGTCACTGAGTGAGGGAAGAGAGGAAAATCTGGCCTCAACACTAAGCCCTAAGGGGCTTGAGAGCTCTGACCTGGTGGTTGCTCTACTGGGGAGGTCCCAAGCAGGCTACCAGCATTCATGCATCCATTCAATCTTGTGAAGAAGCCCAGAGGCCCCTTGGGACACTGATCCTCTCCTGTGAGGGACACCACAGTCTGATGCTTTTGATGCTCTCAGCAGTTCTGATGTTTTACTTCAGAAAGTCCTGGTTTCCAAGGATTTAGGATTCCAAATATCCACCATCATGCTGATAGCTGACATTTTGTCTTGAATTTTCTATGTGCCAGATATAGCTAGCGCCCAACACTTCCGACAAACAATCGTGTTCTACCTTTGCCAGAACCCTTTGAAGTCCATTTCATCATTATTGTACTGCCGTTATACAGATGGGGAAAATGGAAGCACAGAGTCCTCAAGCAACTTGCCCAAGATCACAGAGCTGGCAAGTGGGGGTCCTGCCTTCCTTGGTGCTGGGCTTTGAACTTGCCAGTTTCTCTAAGCCCAACAGTTTCAGGCTTTAAATTCTAAAATGAGACAACAGGGAGGTTCTGGGATTTGAAGATTCCTCTGGGGGCTTAATTCTTGTAGTCTTAAGGTTGTCCAAGAGATGAGGCTGCATTTCCTCACTTAGGTGCACGCATTTGCTCCATCCACTGGTCAACATGGGAGACCAGCCTCCAGGGGCTTCTGCTGACAGGCTGTGGCTGAGGTTTCCAGCACCCATTCTCCAGTGCTCTGTGGGGCTCAGGGTTCTAGTCATCCATTGTCTACTCCAGCCCTTCTGCAAGTCTGGTTTTAGGCCTGGGGAAGAGAAATTGGAAATAGCTTTTTATTCACACAGTACAAATCTAGTGGCCACGGCCCACCTCTTTGCCCCCTCTTTCCCCACCTTCTACGCCCTCAAAAACAAAAAAGGCAACATGTTTCTTCAGTGTAACTCACCTTTCTGGAAAAGTTCAGAATGGACTTGATGGCTTGGCTTTGTAGAGAGAGAGAGAGAGAGAGAGAGAGAGAGAGAGAGAGAGAGAGAGAGAGAGAGAAAGAGAGAGAGACAGAGAGGCCTAAAAAAATCAGCCAACAACAATTAAAAAAAACACCCAACCCTCCCTACCATTAGTTCAAAACAGAACTTTCACTGGCTGGGGCTTCTGAGTTGGTGGGACACGTCTAAGAACCAAAGATGGCCTGTGTGTTTTAGGCGGCGGGGGAGGCACCAAGGTGGGCTGAAGGCCCCTCAGCTTGGAGGTCTGCAGGGACCCTGTGTACAGCAGGTGCTTAACAGATTTTGTGCTTGTGGGAGGGAGCAAGCGAGGGGGTGTGGAGCATGTTTTCCAGGAAGGAGTCTGGGGCCCTGGCTGTAGGGATGTCCCCAAGGTTAATGATGCCCTGCTCCCTGTGGACCTAAAGTCTGAGCATTCCCTATACTACCTTTGTAATTATAAACCGGGCCGGTTCTAAGAGCTGAGGCCCTGATCGTGCCCTAGCACCTGTCTCAGGGTGGGAGAAGGGGCTGTTTTTCTCTCTCAGGGTCTGAGGTGTGGACCCTGCATTCTCCTTATACTTTCCCTTGACCATCCCTCCCTTACTGTCACTTGGTCTATGAGACGAACTGGGCAGACAAGTGGGAGAAAAAGGAAGAGTAGTGGCCCAAAGGGTCCCAGGAGGCCACTTTAATGGGGCCCAGGGTGTGAGAAGGGTGATGCTACTGCTGCTGGATCTTTGCAGAATGAGGGCTGGGGGCCAGGTGGGCAGAAAGAAGCAGAGGTTACTCCCTCATTTGTATACTGGACCCGATCCTTTCCTATAGAAGGATTCTGGGTTAGGGGATTGGGTGTGCTGGGACTTGAGGGAGAGTGGGCAGGATTAAACAGGTCAGAGAAAGTCCTCAGAGAAGGAGGCCTTTAACAAAGACTTGAAGGAGGCAAGAGAGGGAGCCATGTAGATATTTGTGGAATTTCAGAGGAAACAGCCAGTGCAAAGACCTTGAGGTGAGACCATGCCTGATTTGTTCAAGGTCTACAAGGAGGCTGGTGTAGTTAGAGTGAAGTGAGAGGAAGAAGGGTAAGAGGTGAGGTCAGAGAGGGGACAAATGGGATTAAACCATTCAGGACTTTGTGGGCCACAGTAAGGACTTTGGCTTTTGCTCTCAGTGAGGAGGAAGATGTACAAGGTTTAAGCAGAGAGATGTGTATAGTCTCAGAATTTAACAGAGTCCCTTGACTGGCAAAGGTAGGAGTGTGGGGTGTGAAGAAAGAAGCAAGGGACCAGGGAGGAGGCTACTTCAATAGTCCAAGGAACTGGTGACAGTGCTGGGAGTGGAGATAGTAGTAAGAGGGTGAATTTGGGAAATGTTTTGAATAGAGACCACATGGGATTTGATGAAGAACGAGTCTTGGGGCCAGGCCAGGACACAGTGACACCCAAGCTGGGTGGGCAGGATGGAATCTGTGGACTACTTGCCAGCTTAAACTTTTAGATTAGAAAAAAAAAAGTTCTATTTTGCTTAAGCCCCTACTCATTCATGATTTTTTTGTTATAGGAGAACATATTCTTTTCTGACTCATGACTTCTTTCTGGATATTGAGACCTAAACAAGAGAGAGGTTTTGGGGGGGCGGGGGGGGTTTGGCTCCCTCCTAGGGATGCTGTGGGGGTTAGACTGAGATAATGGCATGCTCAGAACCTGGCATATGGTAGGTATTCAGTAAAATTCTCCCAGAATGGAGGGGGAACATATTCATAGACATATTCTGTTGACAGAAGCTACAGCTCTGTTCCACAGGTGAGACCTTAAAGGTAGTGCGAAAGGAATTCACTAGATTGAAGAATTAGAAGGAACAGCACTCTTGGAGAAGGAACAGTGGCAGACATGGGGAGAGAAAGAAGGGAAGTGACGCCACTGTGGGGCACCGAGTGTCAAACTGGGCAAGAAGGGCAGGGCTTTGTTACATTAGCCAGTATCTATCAATATGCCCAATCAACTCCTGACTGCACACATTGAGGGTGTGTTTGCTGAGCTGAAGTTAGAGAAAGCTAACCCTTCGCAAAGATCCGTTTCCCATATGGCCATTCATTTAACAACAGTGTCAAGTCTTGGAGAACGCTAAGAATCAATCGGGGACATTAAGGAACAAGCAAAGGCATTCTTGGCTAGTGGCATCACTCGAGATGGGAGGTGGATAGGGGATATTCAGTATCTGTGAAAGGAGAGCCTTTTGGCTTTCTTTGGTCTCACATTAGGGTGCAGTCTAGGCCTTAAGGGACTCTAGCATTCGAAGTGCAATGGGGAGTCACAGAAGGTAAGGGAGAAGGTAAATCCATTCCCCAAAACTATATGCTCTCTATTGGTTGCCTACATCCTATAGTTCTCTCAACTACCCATAACCCAGGCTCTGCCTGCACACAGGTCTCCTCTCTAGCCTTCTTATTGGCTACTCGTGCCTTCCTTCACATCACCTACACCGCCCCGTTGGCTCTGCTCTACCCGTCTTGCCTCCAAGCCCTCCCTCGGTCACCACTACACTATCCAGCCTTGGCATTGGTTATTGCATAGTCACACTGCCCTTTGAGGGCTCACAGACTTCACCCCGGCTCCCCTATTGGCTATCTGCCATTTCTCTTCCTAGCTCCTGCCTCCATCCTCATCTCCATTGGCTCTGCTCCCTACAGTCCCGCCTCCCTAGCCGCTCACACACTGCCTCTTGGTCTCCGTTTAGTCTCTGTATTGGCTAGTTTGGCCTTGGCACCGTCCCTTGAAGCCCTAGTGCAAGCCCACAATACTCTCCATTGGCTGGCTACAGGCGTTATCGTCATTTTGACTCACGTCACCCGCACGTGGCTCCCGATTGGCTGTTCCCTGTCTATTTTACATCCCACAGCCTACGCAAAAGTGGGATCTCCCATTTTTCAGACCTCTGGGTTCGCTTCTTGCTAAGCCTTAGCCTTCGCCTGCAGCCATTCCACTTTCGCTGCTGCCTACACTCTCCTGCCCAGAGCCCCCCTTTTGCTGTTCTGCTCTGCTCTTTGCCTCCTGGATCGCACACCACCCCCACTCTGGCCACCCCACTGATCCCGCGATCATCCCGCCTCCCACACCGCCCACACTCCAGCATCTCCATTGGCTGCGTGCTTCTCCTGCTCGTCATTCAGTGTCTACGTCACTCACGCGCGGCTGTCCATTGGCTCTCTGTTATACCCGTCTTCATTTCACCGCCTATGCTCCTCGTGAGCCGTACTCCCCCGCGCTGGCCTTCCCATTGGCTGTCCGCCTCTTTAGGCCCTGCCCCCGTCGGTCCCGCCGCCGGTGCCGCCGGTGCCGTCGGTGCCGCCGCCGCCGCCGCCGCCGATATGGCGCGCACGGCCCCTGTGGAGCCCCTGCTGCGGCATCCCGCGCCCCCCTCGCCGGCCGCGGGCGAGCCCCGCACTTCGGTCGAAGTGGCAGTGGCTCCGCGGAGGGTGCTGTTCGCCGACGAGGCCTTGGGGCTGCCGCTGGCGCAGCTGCGCCGCTACCGGCCGTGGGGCGGGCCTGGGGCGGGCAAGATGGCGGCGGCGACCGGGCAAGATGGCGGCAGCGGCGGGGTTGATGAGGAAGACGACGGCGAGGATGGGGATGAAGGGGAGGAGGAAGAGGAGGCCTTTCCCGAGCCCTCACCGCTGTGCCCCGTCCCCGCTGGCGGGGGGTTTTACCTGGTGCCCACATTTTCGCTGCCGCCCGCGCCGGGCCGTCTGGAGCGCTTGGGGCGAGTCATGGTGGAGCTGGAGGCGCTGCTGCCACCTCCTGGAGCAGTCCCCGGGGGTTCCGGGGTGTGGGTGCCCGGGGGGCGCCCGCCGGTGCTGCGCGGGCTGGTGCGCGTGCTGAACCGCTCCTTCGAGAAAGCGGTGCACGTGCGGGCCTCACACGACGGCTGGGCTTCCTTCTGCGACCACCCAGCGCGCTACGTCCCGCGCAGCCCGCCCGGGGCTGGAGCGGGAGGAACAGGAGCAGGAGATCCCATCCTGGATTCGGGTCTCGGCCTGGGCCCTGGCCAGGTGTCCACCTCCTCGCCCGATGACGGCGGCCGCACCGACCGCTTTGCCTTCCAGCTGCCCTTTGCTGAGGGAGCGGGCGATGGGGCGCGCCTCGACTTCGTGGTGCGCTATGAGACCCCCGAGGGCACTTTCTGGGCCAACAACTACGGCCGCAACTACACAGTTCTGCTCCGGATCGCACCCGCTCCCACACCCACTGCTGCCGAAGGGCTGCCCCAGCAGCAGCAGCTGCAGCAGCTGGAGCCACAGCCTGAGTGCCAGGGTCCCGTGGAGGCTGAGGCCAGGCAGCTGAAGAGCTGCATGAAGCCGGTGAGGCGCAGGTAATGTCTGCCAGCGCCACCTCCGCCAACGCAGGGCTGTATGTAGAGTGGAGGACAAGCATCCTGGCCCAGGAATCCCTCAGGACTGGGAGGAGGGTGCATTCAGTGGGCCAAAGAGTAGTGGAGGCCAAACATGTGCTTGTCACTGTTTAAATGACTGTGGTTTCATTCATTCATTTATTGAGTGACCCTGTAAAGCCCTGAACAAGACAGACATCTTTCCTGCCCTCAAGGATCATATAAGGCTTCCGTGGGAGACAGTTTGAAAAAGCAAGCAAGTAAATAGATAAATAGGAATAAGGTTAGCTGCTGAGATAAAAGGAAAACAAAAGGGATGGATTGGGAGGGAATGGCTGCTTAGGACATGGTGTTTAGAGCTTTTGAAGTGAGGGCTGGATGATGATTAGAGTTATGGGAGAGAGAGTTGGTAGGTAAAGGGACAGGGAAGACTTTCGCCAAAGTGCTATTTAAACTCAGCCATGAAAGATAGGGAAATGGAAGGCTGGTGTTTTAGGTAGGGAGAACAGCAAGTGCAAAGGTCCTGAGGCAGGAAATAAGCTTGGTGTGTATGATGGGCCGTGTGCTGGAGTAGGGAGAACTACAGTGACATTGTAGTGTGGACCAAAGGGCTTACCAGTGAATGGTGGGGAATCTGATCCCCATGTGACAGAGCAGGAAATCAGGGTTCCAGAAATGGAGAAACTGGTTGAGGAAGTGATGGCACCTGGCTTTTTCACTTCAGCCATATCTGACCTTGAAGCCTATACACATTTTACTGTATGCTCTAGTCTAGAACGAGGCCTCCTGCAGAGGTGAGGCTGTGAGGCCATACTTTCAGGGAAGCAGTGGCTTTGGCAGCGGCAGAACCAATTGGGGAGTGGAATTGAAGCTAATGCTTGCTTTGTGTCACACCTTCTTTAACTATTTAAAGAGCCAGTTATACCCAGGGAGGCTGGATACGAGATTTTCCTAGCTTTCCTCTATTAAGGTATGAGTTTTTCAAGGGCAGTAGCTAAGCTTGATTTTTTTTGTGCAGTCATCTAAGTCTAGCCTGGGATCAGTGGAGTCCCTCCAAAATGTATTCATTTTTCTGTTCCTGGGAGGACTGGAAGTGGAAATGAGAAAGTGCTTTTTTTGGACTTTGTGGGTGATGGATCAGGAGCTGCTGGCAGCAGCAAGGTTTTTGTGGGTTCTGCTGGTCCTGGTAAAGCCTTAGGTAGTGAGTGAGTGGTTCAGGAAGATCTTGTTTTCAGCTGGTGGGCTGATGTGCCTGAGTGAGTGAGCAAGCATATAAGCATTTACTTAGCAACTTGTGAGTCCCACTATAGCCTGAGACATAGTTCAAAGGGGCTGGCAGCATGGTTTTGCTTCCAGCATAAAGAGTGTGGATTCTGCCATCAATTGTGTTCAAATCCCAGCCCTGCCACTTAATTGGCTTTGTGAGCTTGGCCAACTCATTTAACTACACTGTGTCTCAGGTGACCCTACCCTTGTGTGTAAAAGAGGTAATTATGGCACCTGCCTCACTGGTTATGAGTAAAAGCACTTAGAACTGAGCCTAGTTCAAAGTAGGTGATCAAAGTAGGGTTGTTAGCTAGTATTGATATTTAGGTACTCATGTACAGTTCTCTAGATTCCTTTCCTAAATTCAGCTCTGCTCGACATCAGCTGTGTGGCTTTGCCTCAGTTTCCTCATCTGCTAAAGGGGATCACAGTCATGTGTGGCTGAATTGGAGGCAGCAGACATGGGCAGGGCATGGTGGTAGCTGCAGAAGATAACAGTGGTCAGCATTTACTGATCTTGCCAGGAGCATTGGGTCTGCTCTGCCTTTGAGACCAGTTGTGTGTGCTGTGTGATGTAGGTACTGTGATTGTCCCCAGTTAAGAGAGGGGGAAATGGAGCTTAGGGAGGTGAGCCAGCTTTCTCAGTCACTCAGCTTGTGAAGACAGGACCAGGGAGAAATGCTAGAAATACTGATCCTCTTGAAGGCCTGGAAGGTCCAGGGCAAATTCTGGATTTCACTCTTAAGTGTTCTCAGTGTGGCATGCTTTTCCTTTTAAGTGTGCTTTATGTTTTATTGCATAAAGTACACTCTTAAGTGTACAGCTCAGTGGATTTGTACATAAATATACTTGTGTAACCTCTATCTAGATCAAGAGATTGAGCAGTTGTAGTACCCCACAACCACCTTAACTTCTGTCACTTTTTCCAAATTGTCATCCCAGCTGGCTGTCTTGGGAGCTGTGTCTGCAAGATGCGACAGTTTGGGTGATAGAGTTTGGTCATTTTCAAGAGTGTGAAAGGAAGGGAACAGAGAAATCAAAATGTTGCTAGGCCAAGGTGGAAAGGGTGTTTTTCTTTTTAAAATACATGAGTGGTTTTAAGGAGAAATTGAAGCAGCCCATTTAGACAATTGTTTTGGTAACTGGCCCCAGGTCTGTGGTTCCTAACATGACTTGTGATATTATTTTAAGTGGGCAGATGGCTTTTTGATAGCTTCTTATCTTTTAATCTCAGCTCTTGCAAAGGGGAGGCTGGTGCTCATTGCAAGATCAGCGATAAGGTTTTCTTTGTAGGTTTGGTGGCTTTCTTGGCGAGTACATTTCAACTTATTGTTTTAAAACCTGTGTGCTGCGGGTGACTTGGAGCGAGCGCTGTTGAAGAACAGCCACCCCACCCCGCCCCGCCCCATCCAGCCCACTGGGGAGATGGTGAAGGATCTCAGGGGACGTCCTTTACTTGTGAGAGTCTCACTGTAGGAGACGTCAGGAAATGTTGGCTGCAGGTCCACTGTGCCCTGGGGATGGCCACATCAGGTGGGGGCATGGAGCTGTAGTTTAGAAACCCAAGTGGCCTGCTTTTCTTGAGTGTCAGAGCCAGGCTTTCAGTACCCCTTAGGCTTAGAGATAATCCATCAACAAGCATTTATTGACCTACTGTGTGCTCGGTACTGTGCTAGGTTCACACAGGGAAAAAGATGCAGATTGGTCCTAAGATATCCAAAGGCTTGTGATGGAGCTGGGTGGGTTTGTGTGAAACCTGGCTGAGCCCCTGGTCTTTCTAGGCACTTTGGTGAGTGTTTTGGTGACATGAGAAGTCTCATTTACTCCTGACAATAGTCTGTGTGAGCTAGGCTATTTTTAATCTCTCTTTCCTGAATGTGCAAACTGAGGCTCACAGAGTCCAGAGTTCCAGGACTGGTGTGAGGAGAAGACCTTCTGGTCTGCATTGGCTTAACACCGTGAGAAGGTATCCTATTATTATTATTATTATGAGACAGTGTCTCGCTGTATAGTTCAGGCTGGCCTCGAACTCGCAGTGATCCTCCTGCCTCAGCCTCCTCAGTGCTGGAATTACAGGCGCGCACCACCACACCTGGCTCCAGGTGTCCTGTTATTCTTAAAAATAAAGACCAATAGGGCCTGATCATGGCGTTCAAGCATCCCCCTTCCCTGTCCCCCAATCTGGTTTCCTCTAGGTATTATTAGTCTTATTTCATGAACCATTGTCTGTTCCTGAGCTCCTGTCACCATGGTCTTTCTGTTATTGCAAAGGGCCTTGCTCCGTCCTGTCTCAGGGCCTTTGCTTGTGGCTGTTTCCTTCACCAAGAATGTTTGTCTGGTGCCCTTTGCAGTCTCCTCCTGTGGACCCCTCAGTTCTAAGAGGGCTTCCTCGTGGAAACCCATCCGCTGCAACCTCCTTGGGCTTTCAGGCAAGCTCTGTTAGAGGATGCCACATAGCACAATAGATGAGCCTCACCACAAATTCAGGATCATTTGCTACCCTTTCTGGTAGTCCTGCTCTTATTTTTCTGATCCACTCTTGTCTCCTCTCTCCTGTGACTCTTTCAAATGTTCTTTACCTTCTGACTTTTACCTCCTGCTTCCAAAACCAAAATAGAAACCATAAGAATAGAACTCTCTGCCACTTGCAGCTCCCAAGCCTGCACACTAATCCCCCTCCCCTCTGTTACAGGTGAGGAGGGTTTCTTCACCCTCAGGCCAGTTCCCCACCCTGTGTTCCAGGGTCCTATTTTCTGCCACTTGCTCTGAAATCTGACCTTAGCAGTCCCTCCTTCTGTCTTGACAGGTTTTCTCCTGTCCTTCTCACCTGATCTTATCTGATGACCCTTCCCAGGGCCAGGATCTGTCTCTGCTTGAGCACCTCTGCCTGGCACTCCTAGGCAGCACCCATCACCCCCAGAACTGCTGACGTGTTGCCCGCAGCTTCTCCACTTGCTCACCTCCGGTACTCATCAGCTCCGACGCTGGCCCAATTTCACAAGAGATTCTGCAGATGTCTTCAGGTGTCTGGCTGCTCCTTCTTAAGTTAGTTCCTTCCCTGGCCTGGAGACTGTACTCTACTCTTTGGCCCTTCTCCTTGTTCTTTCTTTCAGCCTCATGTATCCAAACTTGGTGTTTCTATTTGACTGAATCCCAAAGGTTCCTCAGACTTGCCTTAGCTAAGGCTGTATCCGTCACCTCCCACACAGTGCTCTGGAGCACCCTCTTACACCCCTGCCCGTCTTTGCTTGTTCTCTAAGCATCCTTAAGCCTTTGGTGCCTCTATGCTTTGGGTCAGGGCACCTTGTTCTAGGGCACTCTTTATTTTTCTGAAGGTACTGACCTCAGTTTGTAGTCAGACCTTCATCAGGGGATTATTGGATGACTATAGACTGTAAGCTCCGAGAGGGGTAGGGACATGGTCTGCGTTTGGTCTCCACTGTATTCTCACAGGCCAGCCATGGTGCCTGGCACTTAGCAGGTGCTTAATAAATGTTTGTTGAAAGAATGAGTTTGAGTATTTTTTAATGTCTTCTACACTGAATTGTAAGCTTCCTAGGTGGGTTTATTCACCAGTGTGTCTCCAGGGTCTGTCACTGGGTCCGCAGCACAGTAAGGCCTCAGTGGGTATTAGGTGCACCTATAACTGAATGCATGGGAGCCAACTTGATACTCGAGTTGGCAGCCTTAGGGGAAATCAGAGCCATTGGAGTTGAAACAGGATGGATCAGTGGTCATCTAAATTGTCTAGAGAGAGGATTTAATGTGAAAATGATCCCTTTTTATTCCATGGAAAACTGGCAGGGTGTCATGGTTAAGGACAAGGATGTGGGCGCACACTCAGTGGCAGGGCTAGGATCAGAGCCTGTGGAGTCCTGCTGTAGTGCCCTAGTTCTTTGCTATACCAGGCTGGGTAATGCCCTACCAGCTGGGCACCACTGGGAAGATTGCTTTCCTTTTCAGAGCCTCAGTTTCCTTCAGTGGGAATTTGGAGGGAAGTATTGTTAAGCACTTTGTAGTTGCTTTTCAGATATTTCCTCAGTCCACTCAACAACTCGCTGAGGTAGGTATTACTGTTATTATCTTGTTTGTAGATGAGGAAACTGAGGCACAGAGAGGTTAAGTAACTTGCGTCAGGTTACACACCTGATAGGTGGCAGAGGTGGTATTGAAAGTTGCATGTCTTGACCGTTTATTGAGATGTGAAATCAATTTACTGAGTTAGAACAAACATTTAAAAAATGGCATAGAAAAAAAATGGCATAGAAGCTGGGGTGGTGATGTGCACCTGTAAGCCTAGCACTCAGGAGGCTGAGGCAGGAGGATCACTGTAGTTCAGTGAACTACACAATGAGACCTTGTCTCAAAAAAAAAAAACCTGGACTGGGGATTTAGCTCAGTGGTGCTGCCGCCTGCCTCACAAGCGCATGGTCCTGAGTTCGATCCCCAGTACCAAAAAACCAAAACTCCAAAAAACCCTCCCCCCACAAAAAACTGGAAATACCAGAGTGCATCATAAAATGTAGTAAAGGTAGGTATTGTTTCATTTGAAGAACAACCATTTTTCAGTTTTATATATGCATATACATTTACACTTGTGTGGGTAATGATGTAAAATGGTTTTCTTAATGTGGACCATGGCCAGAGAATCATCACTGCTATGAAAAGAGCTCAGGGCATGATGAACTGCTCTCTCCCTACCCCCTGCTGGCTTGTCCACAAGTCCCAAAGTTGAGGCTGACACTGGTTGGGGAAGGCAGGGCAGTGGCCTACATAACTTGGCTTTCACAGCTGCCTTTAAACCCTGTTCTTTCAAGAAAGCACATGGCCCAGGGTAACAGGGTTCCAAGTATCGGCAGGGCAGCTTTCTGAAGCTGTTGGTTCCTGCCGAGAGTAGCAGCATCATCAGCTTGTCTCCATGAGAGCTGGGCTCTGCTGAGTTTCCCTTTGGGTTTTGGTGCCTGACCCACTTGTGGCTGGAAAAATTCTTTGAAGACAGGAGCGCTGAGGGCACTCAGCATAGGACTCGTGGTAGTGATGGCAGTGATGTGACAGCTCTGAGAGCCTGTTTGGCTTTTCTCCAGGGGGTTCGTTTGTGCTTGCTTGCTCACTCTCCAACTGGCAACTGATCTTTCTGTTCTGTCTTGGTTGGCCTAGGCTGGGGCCAATGCCACCTCTTTCTAAAGTCTCATCCCCTGGTCTCCTGGGGTCCTGTCTAAGGTCAGCAGCCATTGAGTTTCCTGATGGCAGGAGGAACTTTCATGACTGGGAAACTGGTGTTCAGGCTTGAGATGGCCCCTTTGAGGTGACATGGGCTTGACTAGTGTTTGTAAAACATCCACATGGTGCATGCCCAAGACATCTGTAGCAGTGTGTGTCCTGGGCCTCTACTGCCCGCTGCACCTGAGAGGATGCCACATGTCATTTGTGGGACTGGTGCCAAAAGGGTAGGTTTCCTTCTTGAAAATCAGCAGGCGCACTGTAAGTACAGTTTTGTTCTGAATCTTCCTCTCCATTTTTCTAAGAACCCCTCTTCTCTGTTACTGATCAGTGAGTCAGTATACACTTGTACTCAATTTTTGTTACTGTCCTCATTTTGATTGTAGTCACAGCTTATATAAAATTTTTGCTATCAAAGACTACTATATATATGTTTGGTTTTTTTGAAGACTGTCTTCAAAGTGGTACCTTCTTTGTATGTTACCAGTGTGGTATGTAGTCAGTGGGTATAGAGATACAGTTCCTTAAGCCTTAGTTTCTGCATTTGTAAAAAAGGAAGGTTCTCTGTTGAAGAATAGCTGTGAAGGCTTTCAAATGACCTGGCGTAATCAATGGAAAGGGCCCACGTCGGAGAAGGTGAATGGTAAATGCCTGTTTCCTGCTTTCATTTGAGAAGGTGAATGGCAAATGCCTGTTTCCTGCTTTCATTTCTCTGACGTTAGAGGTTGGGAGAATAGGTTGTTTGCTTCTGCTGACTTTGTGGATCTTGGAATGGACTCAGTTGCTTGATTTTTGGATGAGAAGACGGGGTCTTCTCACCTTGGCTGTGAAAGAGAAGCCCTGGTGGCTGAAGGATTTCCTTTGCATTTGTTTTTCTCTCTAGCTGAATTGTGGAATCCTTTTCCTGCTGGGTGGGTGCTTCCTGAGCTCTCTTTTTTCACTCTTGTATCTATGAATTTGTAGTGGCTTTTTGAAGCCTGGTTGTTATGCATGTCAGGACAGGGCAGATGGGAGGGAGGCTTGTCTAGTCCTGCACCTGGGAGGGAGAGATGGCACTCTGTCTGGGGGTATTCTTGAGGAGGGTTGCTTTAAAAGATCCTAGGAAGATGATTTTTTTTTTTTAAACAGAGAAGTCAGTGATACCTGAAAGAAATTCTGTTGAACTACAAATCCAAAGGCTTGAAATTTAGTCCTACTGAGGGGGGTGCTCCAGGACCGAGGCAGTTTGCTTTGAATCCTCCTTTCTCATCTGTGGTGTGTAGGAGGCACCCACTTCAGGTTCAAATACCTTTCTGGTGGCAAGCATGAGTCCTAGACCACTGAGAAAGACAGACTGTCCCAAAGCTCCAAGACTCTAGATCCATATAATGTACATGGTTCACACTTCCTCCTTGAGGGTGCTAATAAAACATTCTTGCAGCCATTCTGTCTCTGGTGGTCTCCTAGCCAGAAGTCCCATGGAGGCAGAGAAACTAGGAATGAATATAGGGAGTGGGGAACAAATCCAGAGAAAGCTGTGTTACCCACTTGTAGAAAGAGTTGGAGATGGGGTTGAGTAAGACCCCAGTCACCCTCATCCAAGAAGCAGCAGCTTTTTGGTTAAAAACGAGAAGGCCTGGGTTTTGATTCTGTTTGTGTGACCTTGAGCCATTCATTCCGCCTCTGTTTCATCACTGTAAGATAGAAATAATTGTACTACCTATTTCAAAGTATTAGAAGTACCTATCTCATAGGGTGCAGTGAGGAGTAATATATGTGAAGTGTGTAGACCAGTGCCTAATGCCATAGTACTATGTGCAGGTCAGCTAGTGATGTTGTTTCTGTGAAGGCAATTGATTAGATGTTTTCATAAAGTTTGAGCTATTTCCGCAAATGTCAGTAGCAATCCATTGCCTCATAGGAAAAAAAAAAGATATGAGCAAGTTCCTCAGCTCCCCTCAGGTGTCTGAACATGTAATCAACACTTCCCTCATTTGCCTTATCTGTAGACATTTGATACTCATATGAGAATAGGGACAGTGCCTTCTTCATGACCAGATCCTACTCCAGCAGGATCTGAAATATACTTGGCTTATGCGCCCCAGGGATCTGACTTGGTTGACCAATAAATACAGTAGTTCCTGTGATTTAACCCCTGTTCTGTACCTGGCCCTGGTGTTTGCCTTTCCTTCCTCATTCCTCTTGATTACCTTGTACCTGATGTGTACATCTGGGCTCCCCTGTACCCATTGCAAGTAAGAAGGTGATGTAACCTGGCAGGCTGATCCCATTCTGTTCTCCTTTCTTCCTTCCCGCTGTGGTTCCCTGTGCCCTATAGCCGTCTCATCTGCCCTTGGATAAGATGACTTCCTCTTCAGTCAGGGATATACCCCCAAACTTGTTGATAAAACTGTGCCTGGTGTTGTTTGCTGAAGTTTGCTTTAAACAACCTAGCTGCTCAGTTGGAAGGAGATAGCTATATAAGTTATGGCAAACCCATATAATATGAGTGTTAAGCAGCTGTTTCCAATGTTTGCAAAAGTCTATAATGATGTTTCTTACTGTTAAATGGACAAAACCAGCTGTGAAAATATGCCTACAGAATCTAAATGTTTTTGGAGAATGTCTGGAATGAAAATTGCCAAAATGGCAGTAGTGGATGTCTTTGACTGATGTTTGATTGCTTGTTTTCTGCCTCTTTATACTTTCCTGTATTGTGCAAAATTTCTACAATGAGTATATAGGACTTTTATGATTAAGGAATAAAAAGAGGCAGTAGAAGAGAAAACAATGGCTGTCAGGCAAAGCTGGGCCACCGCAGAGGTGCAGAAGGTACCTATGGATGGCACAACTGACCACTTAGGATGTCAGACCCATGTACTCTCTCCTCTGCCCCACAGGCCTCACGAGGAAGAGCTGAGGATGAAGAACATGGGTGATAATACCCCTGCTGTGGGTAAGCACCTGGAAAGCTGGGAGTTCTAGCCCCATTTTAATTCTCAATTTTTTGTTTGTTTGGTAGTGCTAGGGATGGAACCCAGGGCCTTGCATGGACTAGGAAGGTGCTCCACCGCTGTGCTACATCCCCAACTCTTGTAGCCTCTTGTTATGATTTCTTTCTTCTATCCCTTTTTCTTTTGACAAAAACAAAGAGTTCCCACTCAGCCACCCTTAGACTGTTTCAGAAAGCTTCAGAGAAAAACTGCCATTTGGCTAGACTAGCAGATTTTAAAAAAATCAAGCCTGCTTATATGACTGTTTTGCCCCAAACTGCCCTTCTCCTCTCTTCAGCAGAGCGTCCTGATGTCCAGGAGTCATTGGGTTCCCTGGTGGCCCCCACCCCTCTCCGTCCATGGCCCCAGATGACACTTCAGGTAAGTGGGCCCTGTACCTCAGGGTAGACAGCTCACAGTGTTTGGTGATACAGCCAACTAACTCTGGGTCCCCCTAGGTTGGAGGAAGGTCACAAAAATTGGAAGCTAACGGGAATAGGAGAATACAGTGATTCACCTGGGCTTAGAGGAATTTCAGTTGTTAATTTAGCAAATATTTAAGGAGCACTTGGTCTGTGTTATAGACACTGGAAACATAGTCAACAAAAATGCTGTCTGTCTGAGGTTTACATGTTAGTGGGATAAAATATGATAAAGTAGTAATTAAAATATATGGTATTTTAGATGAGGATGAGTGCTTGCTAAAGAAAAAACTAAAGAGATAGGAGGGGAGAGAGCGAGAGTGAGAGAGTGAGAAGGAAAGAAAATGTTTGCAACTTTAGATTGGCCTGGGAAAACCTTAGTGATAAGTGAGATTTGAGAGATCTGAAGGTTAAGAGAGCGAGCCACGTGACTAACTAGAAGTGTCCTGGGCATGTGCACAGTACCTGAAGTGGGGTGTAACTTGTGAGCCTGGTGTGCCAGAAACAGTGAGTGAGGGGCAGAGTGATGGGGAGTGAGGTCAGTGGGGTAACAGGGGACAGATTAGATAGGGCCTCCTGGGCGACAGTGTGGACTTTGGCTTTTACTCTGAGGGAGGATCCACAGGAGGGTGGTGAGCAGGTACGGTTTAACAGACCCTCAGTCAGCTGGAAAATAAGACTGTTGGAGGATGGAAGCAAGGGCCCCAGAGAGGAGGACACCACTGTGGTGGTCTGCGTGAGCCACGATGATGGTAGCAGGGGAGGAAGAGGAGCTCCAAAGGGTTGTGTGTGGGTGTGTATGTGTGTATGTTTTAACTTCAGTACAAAAATGTTCACCATCGCCCAGTTTCACCCAATATCAATATATCAGTATGTGTCTATTCCTATTTTATGTATACCCTCACCTTCTCTCCTTCCATTTCTATGGAATTATTTTATTTTATTTTTTTGGTACCGGGGATCGAACTCAGGACCTTGTGCTTGTGAGGCAGGCGGCGGAACCACTGAGCTAAATCCCCGGCCCTCTATGGAATTATTTTAGGAAAATGTCTAGACACCATCTCATTCACAAATAGTGCAGTTTGTATCTCAGAAAATTAAGAATTATAAAAAAACTCCCAAACAACAGGAACACAAAAACCAAAACTCAACCAACCATAGTAGCGTTATCACACTTCAGAAAATTAACACTGTTACACCCAGCGAGAGAGAGAACCAACCAGAGACCGATATTAAATCCACACAGGAGTTTATTACTGGCCGGGACCCGAGCCGAGCATCGGACTCGAGCCTCGACTAGGGGTTGACAAATATGTTTTATACACCTTTGAGGCCAGCAGTTTCTAGGCCCCCCCCATGGGATAGAACTAGTAAAGCAAGCAAAAGGTACAGAAGCGGAACGTCCTGCTGTTAAAACATTTGTAAAACAATAGTTGATTAATTGTTGTTTCTAAGAGACTCTCTAGGGGGAGGAGGTTTCTAAGCTTCCTCTTTCTGAGTTCATCTAAAGGGCAGGCAGGTGGGTCAAGCAGCAATATGGAGTCTGTCTTGCTAACAAGGGTCCTTCAAACACTATTCCTTCATACTTCATATCATCAAATATTTCGTGGTCAAGGTTCTACCTTCCTTATCTCCTAAATGTTCTAGGATTCACAAGGCCAATGTGTTGCATTTGGTGGATGCGTTTCTTCAGATTATGTTGTCTCCCCCATTTTCTTTCCTTGCAATGTGTTTGTTAAAGAAGCCCCATTTGTCCTGCAACATTTTCCACAGTGTGAATTTGGCTGATGCCGTCCAGGTGGAAACATGTTTCTTATTCTATTTTTATTAATTCAGTAATTTTATTAATCAATTTAGTCTTTTATAATTTTTTTTTTTTTTTGCACCAGGGATTGAACTTGGAACCTTGTGCTTGCGAGGCAGGCTGTGGAACCACTAAGCTAAATCCCTGGCCCTAGTCTTTTATAAATTTAATTAACTTAGTAAAATATTGATTTTGTTACTTTCTTAAATATAATATATTATAATTAAGTTGATTTAAATAGAATTAAATCTTTTAAATTCTATTATTCCTACTTCATTTACTAGCTGGAGAGAAAACCTTTCTCACATCAACTGTTTGGCTACATTGAGGTCTAATTTATACAGGACACTGGGCATGGTGGCGCACCGCTCTAATCCCAGCACTCGGGAAACTGAGGGAGGAGGATTGTTCCAAGTTTGAGACAAGCCTGAACTACATAGCAAGACCCTGTCTCAAACAAACAAACAAACAAAAAATTATACAGGAAAAGCTGTATAAATATTTAATTTTCTCCCTTATATTTACTAATATTCAGAAAAAAGTGAACTTCTCCAAAAGTGATCAATTAAAGGATTTTTGGGCTGAGGGTTTAGCTCAGTGGCACTGCTCCTGCCTTGCAAGTGCAAGGTCCTGAGTTCGATCCCCAGGACTGTCAAAAAAAAAAAAGGGCTGGGGATATAGTTCAGTGCAAAGGCCTTGAGTTCAATCCCCAGTACCACCAAAAAAAAAAAAATTAAAGGATTTTTGGTTTTGGTGTGTCATTATGAATTCATTGATGCTAAACACATTTTGTAACTTTCAATTCATTGCATTTATTAATTTTTATTTATTTATTTGGTATTTTTGAGACAGGATCTTGCTGTGTAATTCAGGCTGGCCTTGAACTCACTATGTGGTCCAGGTTGGCCTCGAACTCACTGTGATCCTCTTGCCTCAGCCTCCTAAGTGGTGGGATTACAGGGATATGCCACCGTGTCTGACTTGCATTTATTAAATTTTTTCGTGTGGTACTGAGGATTGAACAAGGTCCTTTGTACTGAGGTACATCCTTGTCCCTTTTTTTCATTTTTTATTTTGAGACATAGTCTTGTTAAGTTGCCCAGGCTGGGCTTGAACTTGTGCTTTTCCTGCCTCAGCTTCCTAGAGTGCTGGGATGACAGGTGTGTGCACCACATCTGGCTCATTTATTAGTTTTTGATGCTTAAACTGCCTATCCCTGGTCAGTAAGAACATATTTTGATTGTCTTTTTTTATCTTTCAACACTCCCCCTCATTTGGCGAACCCTTCCTCACATCCTACTATGATAGTATGTCTCTGGCTCATCCTGTACTTCGCCCACCCCAAACCTAGCAAGAGATATCTGTTTCTCTAAGGAACCCTGGTTCCTTTTAGTGGAGAATAGTATCTAGAGACCCAGATCTGAGGGCTTGGTGTGTTGTTGCTACTAGATTGGTTACTGTAGGCCTTTTCCAGAGATAGAGCTAGAAAGTAAATATTTTAAAAGGAAAAATACATCATGAACTCATATGGATATCCGGGCTATGTTTGAAGGTAAACTAACTGTATGTCCTGGTAATTATCCATCAAAGGTTGATGCCCATTGAATGCCTTAGATTCATCACCTTTTACTCCATCTAATTTTGTTATTTTAATATAGGTGGTAGAGTCAGTGGAGTTTAAAGAACTACTAAGGGTTCTTTAAGGCATTTTTATTTGGAAATCCCTGTGGGGCTGGCTCTCATCAGTTTTTACTATCTCTGCTTGTCCCATCCCCTTCTCTACTTTATTCATTTTCCTTTCTCTCCCTACCTCCATCATGGCTCCAGGTTTCTGAAGTTACAGTGACTGGCAGCTCTCCAAAAGAAGGTGACATCTCCAGAAGCTGTGCACCTGTGGCTTTTACAGAGGTCCCTCAGGCACCAGCCATCAGAATTCCCCCTTCCACTCCTCTCTGTGGCCTGGGTGGCTCTCCCAAGGACCAGGCCTCAGGGCCCGATATAAGTGAGGGAGCCACCGGGCCCTTCCTGCAACCCAGCCAGCAACAGGTGGAGGCCACATGGGAAGTGGGGGCTATTATGAATGAGTCCCCTGGGGGTCTGGGGGTCATGAGCGGGTTGGAGGAGCTGCTTGGCGAAGACACCATTGACCAGGAGCTGGAGCAGCTCTACCTGTCCCACCTGAGCCGCCTGCGGGCTGCTGTGGCTGCAGGTGGGGCAGGAGGAGGTGGGGAGGGCCCCACTGATGGGGGGACATCTCCCAGCCATCCCCTAGGCATCCTCACGGACCGTGACCTGATCTTGAAGTGGCCTGGCCCGGAGCGGGCCCTGAACAGTGCTCTGGCTGAGGAGATCACACTGCACTATGCACGCCTGGGGCGTGGTGTGGAGCTCATCAAGGACACTGAGGACCCTGATGACGAGGGGGAGGGTGAAGAGGGGCTCTCTGTCATTCCCTCTAGCCCTGAAGGAGACAGCCCCAAGGAATCTCCTCCGGAAATCCTCTCTGGTACCCGCTCTGTGGTAGCCAGTATGGGTGATGTGTGGCTTCCATGGGCAGATGGCTCAGGGTGTGACAGCCCTGTGGTTTTGGCTACAGAGGGTCAGTTCACTGGGGACTCAGAGAAAGGGATGGGGAAGGACACCAACTCTTTGGACATGAATAGGGTCATAGCTGGAGTGACCAGGTCCCCAGGAAAGCCTGGGACAGAAGCCCAGATGGAGGTCACCACTGAGAGGGCAAGTAGCTTGGTTGCTATGTCTGGCAAAGAGCCAGCTGCTCCGGGCCTTCTGGAGGAGCAGAATCCCACCCTCCTTGGTACCTTGGGGGCTGAAGTCTGTCCTTCTAGTGTGGCCAGGCCTCATGTGGTCTCCCAGGATGAAGAGGGTTCAGGTCTAAGCCTTGAGCCCTCAAAGAGGTCTCCCAGCCTAGCAGGTCCCGCAGAATGTGTGTGCGGCTTGCCTCCTCAGCTCCGGGGGCCCTTGACCCAGACTCTGGGAGTCCTGGCTGGGCTGGTTGTGGTCCCTGTGGCTCTGAACAGTGGTGTGTCCCTCCTGGTGCTTGCACTGTGCCTCTCTCTGGCTTGGTTCTCGTAGGGATGCTTGTGAGATCAGCATAATAGGTTTCTCCTCTCTGGGATCTGGAGAAGGGCAGTTTCTCCACCACTCCAGAGGGTTGAGATGGAATCTGTGGCCTGTGTGGTGAGGGACCTTGGTCCTTTGCTTCTGAGAATGCTGGACTGGAGAGAGGCCTTCCTGTCCCCCAGCTCTCCAGGCAGCATGGAGCTCTCCCTGCAGTGATACCCATGGAGAGGAATGGGACAGTGGATGGTATGAGTAAGAAGAACTTTTAGATGGAACCAGGCATGTCCCCCTTCCCCTGCCCCCTGAGCCTGTATTTATTTTTGTATAATTCTCTGGATGAGGGAGAGTGGTCGTGAGCTGGTCTTGGGGCACAATACCCAGAGATATATTTATTAACAGCCAATCTGTGCAACCTGCTGGAGCTTTATTTTTAATTTAATTTATATAGAGTACCTATTATTATATGCCACAATAGAGCTCTATGAGAAATGACGTGTCTTGCTGTGCAGTGGTCTCCTGTTTGGGCCCGAGTGTGCAGGGTGGTCACATTCTCGGGGAGGACCATGATGGGGAGTATGGGGTGGACGTGGCCACACCTGCTGCTGCTTCAATATGTCCTTGAGGATCTGTGTCTCCTTATCTCATGGTCCTAATACATGTGGTCCTTTGATCTTTGCACATTCTGTGTGTGGGAGCCTGCCTGTGTGTACAGGGGTGGTGCTGGAGCCAGGGAGGAAGAGTGGTGGCCATGTGAGGGTTTGTTGTCAGTCACGTGGCTGCAGTGGTAGTTGTAGTTAGCCGTGAATATGAGAACATTGGTTTTGAATCAGCCGCAAGGTTTTGAGGTTAATGAAAAAACCGCCTTTGATACCAGCAGGAAGACTCCTCAAACCCTAAGATAAGAAAGGCCTCAAAAAAGATGGAGGAAATAATGTACTGTGAAAAATTCACATCAGAGTTGCTGTCCACAGACATTGCATATCTACTCAAAAGAGGAAACCCAGAAGCTTTGAAAGGATAGATGTATTTATTGCATGTAAATAAAAAACTGCATAGTGAAATAAAACACCATATATTTATTTACTGACCTTTACAGCAAAAGTTCTTAAAATAACCAGCCACTTTCTTCAGTTCTTCTTCACTCCTCCAGTGCCCCAATTCCTTTCTGAAATAGCACCAGGGTGTTTTTTTGCCCAACCACTTCAGAGAAAGTGGTGAAGCCACTGATAATGTTCACACCGTTACAGCAGCTGTGATGTCTCAGTCTCATCTTCCACGGTTTCTTGGCAGTATTTGATACAGTTGATCATGCTTACCTTGCAGCCCTTTCTTCACTTGGTTTCTGGGATGTCACACTCTTCAAGCTTTCCTCTTTCCACATAGCCACTTTTGTAGAACAGGCCTGGCACATTGTAGGTGCTCAATACATGCCCATGGAATGAAGTACATGAAGGGACAATCAGCTGTGTGTGAGGAATATGAGAAACATCCCTAGATAGTGTAGCTGGTCACTCAGTGGTTACAAGCACAGTTCAGCTCCACAAGTGTTGACTGTGTCTGCTCGGCTTGGTGGACACAGAGAAGGAATCTCGGTACAGTGTGGCCAGCACATTAACAGTGATAGATAGGTCCACTGGGCTGTGGAGACCAGGACTGATGCTCAGCCCAGTTCAGAGATTCTGAAAGTTTTGGAGGAAATGATGCCTGTTTAAGTTTTCAAAAACAAGGACTCCAGTGAAGGGGAGGAGAAGCAATCTGGTCAAGGAACAGCAGTGCAGACTCTGGGAGCCAAAAACAGCTAGTGAGCAATTCAACACACCTGTATCTTAATCTGTTTTTCAAGGAGGATATTTAATTTTGTCAAAGATCAACATCCAGATATGTGTCTATGACCTTCCATTCATGTGATAATTTGATGATTGGCTAAATAGGCAAGTTGATGCCGATTTGTTACAAAAATTAGATAAAATGGATGAATTACACTTGATCTTAGCCAAAAGGCTGAGAAGTGATTAAAATGGATAAGTTACTACAGACATAACTTGCCAAAGTGTATCAAAAAGGAATGAAAAACTTAAATAGTTTTATAACCATTCGAAGAAACAACAGCCAAAATCTTCCCACACAGAACCTCTGGGGGCAGATGGCTTTGTTGTTGAAATCCAAGGCACAAATACCAATTTTACAAAAGCAATTGCAAGGTATAGAAAAAGAGGGAGAGGGCTAGGGATTTAGCTCAGTGGTTCTGCCACCTGCCTCTCAAGCGCAGGGTCCCGAGTTCGGTCCCTGGTACCAAGAGAAAAAAAAGGGAGCATGTCCAATTCATTTTATGGAGCTAATATAACCTAGATATTAAAACCTGATAAGGAAAAAAAATTAATAAAACAACTTAATGCAGATGCAAATATTTGAAACCAAATTCTAGTGACCTAAGTCCAATATAATCATTTTTTTTGGTACCGGGGATCGAACTCAGGACCTTGGACTTGCAAGGCAGGTACAGTGCCACTGAGCTAAATCCCCGGCCCTGTCTGATATATTTTTAAAAGTTAAATATGACCAAGTTGGTTTTATTTCAAAATCAAATGTATTTTAATATTTGAACTCAACATAATTGGCATCATTAGCAGATTAAAGGAGAAAAACTATAATCATCTTGATAGGGAGACAAAATGAGATAAAATTTGGCATCTGTGATTTAAAAGTCAGCAAAACAGTAAAATGAAATTTCTTACTTATAAAAGGCATCTACAGTGAAATGTGTAGAGCCTTGACACTGGGAACATGGCAAGGATTCCTATCATCATTTCTGCTCAGCATTGTACTAGAAGTCCTAGCCAGCCCAACAGGGCAAGGGAAACAAAGAAAACATCTAAAGATTGGAAATAAGGAACAGAATTGTCATTATTTGTAAGTGATACCATTTTGTATGTAGAAAATTTAAAATAATCAATGGGTAAATTATTAGAATTATTAAGAATTTAGAGTTGGGTGCTGTGGCATGTGTCTGTAGTTCCAGCTGCTTGGGAGAATGAAGTGGGAGAGTCTTTTGAGCTCAGGTATTTGAGGCCAGCCTGAGCAACAGAGCAAGTCCAAATTTAAGAAACATTTCTAGGTACAAATCCATATTTAAAAAATCTATTACTTAGGCTGGGAGTGTGGTACAGTGGTGCAGTACTTGCCTATCATGCCCCAAAGCCCTGGGTTCAATCCCCAGCATGGCAAAAGCACCCCCAAAACTACTGCTTTTATATGTCAACAACAAAGAGAATTTTAATAAATATACCATTTATGAATTACTTAGACACTAAAAAAAGAGCAAGATCTTTTGGGGAAAAATATAAAACCTGATTAAAATATTTTTTTCTGCAGTGCTAAGGATTGAACTTAGAGCTTCATAAATCTAGGCAATGGCTGAACCACTGAGCTATATCCCTCGTTCAGAAAGACTTAAAAAGACCAAGTAAGTAGATTCACATATACTTTGAAGGGAAGAGTCAAGGTCATAAAGCTATCAGTATCCTTTAAACTGTTTTTAGGTTCAGTGAAAATCCAATCTTAATTTCAATATATATGTACAGATTTTGACAAATTCTTAAATTTATGTGGAAATGCCACGACTAGCCTGTACACTCAAAGTTATTATAAAAGTATAGCAGTTGGGGCCGGGGATTTAGTTCAGTGGTTTTGCCGCCTGCTGCGCAAGCACAAGGACCCGAGTTCAATCCCTGGTACCAAAAAAATAAAAAAAGTATAGCAGTCAAAATGGTGTGATGTTGCTACAAAAGTAGAGAAATGGGCCAGTGAAGGACTGGTGGTCTCAGAAACAGACCCACTCATGTGTAGATATGAAATAAGTGACCAAAGGGGTATTGTAGATCAGTGGGAGAATGGTTGGACCTTTTCTAAATAGAAAAATTGGTTATCCATTGTGGAAAAGAAGGAATTGGATCTCTATCTCACAACACAAATAAAAATAAGCCTGGGTTTATTCAAAACCTAAATATGAAAGCTAATCCCTTGCTTTATGAATATAACATCATTGGGTCAGAGATTTAGCTCAGTGGTTCTGGCACCTGCCTGGCAAGCACAAGGTCCTGAGTTCGATCTCTGGTACAAAAAAAAATAACAGAATTAAAAATTTTTTTTTGCTGTGTTGAGCCTCACACCAGTTAGGCCAACATTCTACCACACTCCCAACTCCAGAAAACCTTTGTACACTCATAGTAGAAAAGTTTTTCCTCACAAGGACATTGAGTATAAATGAAAAATTTTTTTTTTTTTTGGTACCAGGGATCGAACTCAGGACCTTGTGCTTTCGAGGCAGGCACTGAAACCACTGAGCTAAATCCCCAGCCCAATAAATGAAAATTTTAAACATGAAATGACATTAAGAATATCTATCTAAAGGTACCATAACAAGAATGAAAACATATTGGGAGAAGATAATGGAAACACATATAACTAATGAAGATTTCAAACCTGGAATTTTTTTTTTGAGAGAAGGTCTCTTTATGTAGTTCAGGGTGGCCTTAAACTCATGGCGATTCTCCTGCCTCAGCCTCTATAGAGTGCTGGGATCACAGGTGTGCCACCACCACGCCAAGCTTCACACCTAGAATATGTTAACAACGACAAAGAGCTAAATCACACATGTATCAATAAATTGTGATATATTTACAAAATGGAATATTCTACAAATGATCTGGGTGAATCACACAGACATGATGCTGAACAATAGAGCCAAACAGAAGATTTCACTTTGCATTGCCCATTTACGCGAAATTCACAAACACGTAAAACTAATGTATTACCACATAAGAGGTAACTTTACAGAAATGTGAGGGATGATTCTCACAAAGTCATGATAGTGTCTCCCTTTGGGAGAGGGAGATGTGGCTGGGAAGGGTCCCAGGGGACTTCTAGCATGTCCATAATGGCCTGCTATTCAAACTGGGTAGTTGTTCATAGAGGCACAACTTATTGATATTTATTAAAATACACACTTTTTTTAATTTTACACATTCCCAGGAAGAAAAAAAAAATCACAAAGAGTGGTGAGAAGTGGGAGGTGACTTGGACTCCCAGCAACCTTAGTTTCCTGGTGTAAGTGTAGGTGGCTTATGTTTTCTCCGAGCTCCTCTGGGCTCAGGTCTTGCCTTCTATCCTGAGGCTAACTACAGAGTCTCAGCCCTGTTTGGAGAGACAGTGCTAGGGGAAATTGTTTATCCTGTGTCTCCTAACAGCAGCCATGAGGTAGGGACACCTGTCTCTCAGGGCATGGGCAGGACCTGTTCATCTTGTCCTCAGATGGTGGAGTCCATCACCCCTTGGGCCTCATTACATCCATCATAGGCCAGACATGGATTTGGGAGTCTCACTTAAAAGCCTCGGACCCCAAGTCCTGGTTGTGCAACCTTGGGTAAGTCACTTGTTCTTGTTGAGTCTCTGATCCTCATCCATAAAAGGGATCTGATGCCCACCAGGCAGGGTAGTTGTGGTCTTTGGGGAAAATGTGTAACATAACCTTACTCAGGCCCATATTCAATCGATCTAGTCAGTGTAGTGTAGTAGGGCTGGCAAGAGAAGGGGCTGAAGAGACACAATCCAAGGCTGAATTGTCCCAATGTCACACAATTGGCAAGTTACCCAGGCTTTCTGTGGCTCCCTTGGCTCATCTGTCATCAAAGTGATAAATTTTCGGGCTGGGGATTTAGCTCAGTGGTTCCGCTGCCTGCCTCACAAGCACAAGGACCCGAGTTCGATCCCCAGTACCAAAACAAAAACACAAAGTGATAAATTTTCCTCCTCACAGGGTTATGTGAAGGTGAAATAAGATGACCTGTCAGTCACTGAGGGTGACACCTGGCACAGAGCAAGACTGTATACACCCACCCCACAGTTGGTAGCCCTCTCCAGAACCTTACCATCTCTATCCCCCACCCACCATTGTGTGGGTTACTGTAGCAGTGGGTGACATGCAGGGTGGGGGCTTTCCTGTGCTCCAAGTGCCTTCCTGGCCTGATCTCTTGTGAGGCTCTGGGGTCCCTCACATTCTCCCCAGGTGACTTGCACCCTCCTCAGTCACCCCTGTCACTGAGGCTGACAGGGCCAAGGCCACCCACCACCTGAGCATCCCAGTGACACCATCTTGTAGGCTGCAGGGCTGGGTGTTTCTGACACAAATGGCCTGGAAGGGAGGGAGGAAAGAAAGGAGGGAGGATGCGTGTTTCGCCTGAATTAGTTCCCTGTTGCTTGTGTGACAAATTAACAACAAACATAGTGGTTTAAAACAACATAAATATAGCGCTGGGGTGTAGCTCAGTGGTAGAGCACTTGTCTAGCATGTGCAAGGCTCCAAACAAAACCACATACATACACATTTATTATAGTTTTGGAGGTCAGAAGTCTCATAGGCCAGCAAGCTGTGCTCCTTTGGGAGGCTCAAAGGGGGAGAATTAGTCCCTTTTCCTTTTCAGCTCTTAGAGGCTGCCCTCAGTCTTTGGCTTGTGCCCCCTCCAGTTTCAAAGTCAGCAATGGCCAGTTCTGTGGGGGTCAATAACATGCCACGGTTAAGTGATATAGAGTGATTCTCATAACAGTAACAATAATAATACTGTTGCTGGGCGTGGTGGCACATGCCTGTAATCCCAGTACTCAGGAGGCTGAGGCAGGAGGATCACTCTGCGTTCAAGGCCATCCTGAACTACATAGTGAGACCCTGTTTCAAAAAAACCCAAAAAACCAAAACCAAAACCAAAAACCCAACAACAACAACAACAATAACAACAACAAACCCCACCCAAAAATAATACCATAAACATTTACCTCACACTCTGGCTGACCACTTTACATGAACCATGTTTTTCTCATACCAAAGTAGAGTGTAAATTCTACTTTTAACTAGCTAACAGATAAGAAAACTGAGGCCCTGGAGGCTTCCTGCGTTCTCATCAGCCCTGAGCATAGTCCTTTGCAGGCAACTTCCTGATCATCTTCTATTTGTTATTATTTCTTTTTTTGGTACTGAGGATCGAACTCGGGTCCTTGCACTTGCGCAGCAGGCGGCAAATTTGTTCTTATTTCTAGGCTCAGGATTTTTTTTTTAGATAGGGTCTTACTATGTAGTTCAGACTGGCTTTGAACTCACTACGTGGTCCAGGCTGGCCTCAAACTCATGGCAGTCCTCCCGCTTCAGCCTCCCAAGTGCTGGGATTACAGGTGTGTGCCACCACGCCTGGCTGAGGCCCAGCATTCAAGTCTCAAAGTCCCTTGCTCTCTGTCCTCAGCCCTCAGCCCAGCTGTTACTTGGGCAGATCCTCTAATCCATCCCCTTTCCATTCTGGGTGTGTCTGGTCCAGAGTGAGGTCACATCCGAACCCGAGCTTCCCTGTACATCAAACTGACTTTTCCTTTCATTCAGGGGAGCCTGTCAGAAACCTGTGGCCTCACAGTGAGGTCTTGATGTCACCAGGCCTAGCGCAGTCATGGATGGTCCACGTTACGGTGATACTCAATTTGCCAGCAGGGGGCGTCTCCAAGCCTGTGCAGGCCTCCGAGAAGACAGGAGGGACAGTTTTAAACAGTCGTTCTCAGTGGGGTCACATATCTCTGGGTGCATGAGTCCCAGGGCAGGATGTCCCTTGGAGTCTCCCTCTGGATGTGGACAGGTGAGGGTATCCTATGGTGGGATTTTGCCCTTTCCTCCTTAAGAGCCCCTGAATTTTTTTCAGTTTTAATTTTTCTATTAGTACATATTTTCAATACACAATGATTATGTTCCTCATGGGGAGTTGGTACATATACACAACACATCTTAATTCTTTTTCTTCAACCTCTTCCCATCCCCCTCCTTCATCTCTTAACACCCTCCCATATGAGAAAGATCTATCTCCCATCTACTACTACCACTACCACTACCACTACCACTACCACTACTACTACTTCTCCTTCCTCTCCCTCTCCCTCCCCTTTCCCTTCTTCTCCCTGTCTCTCTCCCTCTCCTTCTTCTCTGCCTCTTCCTTCTTCTCCTCCTCCTCTTTCTTCTCCTTCTCCTTCTTATTTCTTCCCCTTCTCCTCCCCCTCTTCCTCCTTCTCTTCTCTTTCTTTTTTTTGGTTTTGTTTTTTTTGACAGAGTATCACTATGTAGTTGAGGCTGGCCTTGAACTCACTATGTAGCTCAGACTGGCTTCAAATTCACAGACATCCTCTGGCCTCATCCTTCTGAGTGTTGGGATTACAGGCATGTACCATCATGCTTGGCCTATCACCCTACTTATTATCTATCCATTATTTTGCCCTTTATTTTGGGGAGATTTTTACATAAGAGAAATCACATGATATTTAAGCTTATGTGTCTGGTTTATTTCACTTAACAGTATGGTCTCAAGGTACATCTGTTTTCCTACAAATGACTGTATGCTATCCTTCTTTATGGCAGAGTAGTACTCCACTGGGTATAAATACCACATTTGTTTTATCTGTTCATCTATTGATGGCCATACAGGCCACTTTCAACATTTAGCTGTTATGAACTATGCTGCTATAAACATGGGTATGCATATGTCACTGGAATATGATGACTTTAATTCTTTTGGGTAGATACCTTGAATTCCTCAATTCTCCATACTGATTTCCATAGTGGTTGTACTACTTTACCTTCCCACCAACAATGTAGAAGGGTTCCTTTTACTCCACAGCCTTGCCAGAATTTGACTTGATAATAGTTTTATTTGACTTGGTGATAGCCATTCTTTCTATAGTAACATGGAATCTTAGTGTGTGTATGTGTTTGCTTTTTTGTTGTTGTTGTTTTTTTTTTGGTACCGGGGATCAAACTCGGGACCTTGTGCTTGTGAGGCAGGTGGGGGAATCACTGAGCTAAATCCCCAGCCCTGGGTTTTTTTTTGAGACAGTCTCACTATGTAGTTCAGGTTGGCCTTGAACTCACAGCAATACTCCTGCCTCAGCTTCCCCAGTGCTGGGAGCGTTAGTGTGCTTTTTTTTTTTTTTTTTTTTTTTTGGTACCGGGGATCGAACTTGGGTCTTTGCGCTTGCGCAGCAGGCGGCCAAACCACTGAGCTAAATCCCCAGCCCAGTGTGCTTTTAATTTGCGTTTCTCTAATGGCCTGAGATGAAGAACATTTTTTCATGTGTTTATTGGCCTTTTGTATTTCTAAAAACTGTATTTATTTCACTTGCCCATTTTTGATTGGGTCTTTTATTTTGGGAGGTCAAATGTTTTTGAGTTCTTTATATATTCTAGAAATTAGTCCTCTGTCTGAGGAATAGATGGCAATTTTTTCCCATGTTGTAAGTAATTTTTTCACTCTGTTGTTTGTTTCCTTTGCTGTGCAGAAGCTTTTTAGTTTAACAGGATCCCATTTGTTGATTCTTGGTACTATTTCTTGTGCAATTGGTTCTGTTTAGAAAGTCCTTGTCTATGCTCTTTACTCAAGAGTTTTACCTATTTTATCTTCCAGCAGATTATTTCTCTTTTCACATTTAGATATTTGATCCAATTTAATTTTTAGATTAGTACATGGTGAGAATATGGGTCTAGATTCAATCTTCTGCATATGGGTACTCAATTTTCCCAGCTTGCTTGCTTTCTCTCTCTCTCTCTCTCCCTTTCTTTCTCTCTTTCTTTCTTTC
This sequence comes from Heterocephalus glaber, assembly GCF_053883595.1. Taxonomy (NCBI): domain Eukaryota; kingdom Metazoa; phylum Chordata; class Mammalia; order Rodentia; family Bathyergidae; genus Heterocephalus; species Heterocephalus glaber. The sequence goes on along the minus strand of NW_028258339.1, from coordinate 3,070,835 downwards.
TTTCTTTCTTTAAAGGTGAAAGATTTTCTACATTTAATAAAGACATTTTCTCATTTGAGGCTCTGGAAGTCTGGAGTCATATTTGTTTTTTGTAAATCCCTTCCCCCTAAAATGTCTTAAAACACATGGCTTAACAGTGGCTGCACAGAAAATATACACCCTCAAAGTCTGACTTTCATTTAAATACAAATATACAAAATGTAAACTGAGACAATAGAGAAATTTACAAAACTTTTCTTTAAAAATAATAAAGACAAAATTCAGTTCTAGTTAGGATGCTATTAAAATACGTGCAACTTGTCATATCTCACTGGGTTTCTATTGCAATGTTCAACGAGGGCAAATCCAATCCACCTTGGCATGGGGCCACCTTGGAAAATAGACCTGAGTGGAAATTCCTTTGTGAAACCTCAAGGCTTGTAGAGGGGGTCAGTGGTTGCCAGCACTATTTATTAAAGGAGAAATCTTTCTTCTAGTGCATGTTTTTGGCTCCTTTCTCATAGATCAGATAGCTGAATGTATCTGGGGCTGTTTCTGCATCTTCTATTCTGTTCCACTGATCGACGTGTCTGTTTTTGTGCCAGCACCATGCTGTTTATATCACTATAGCTTTGTAATATAATTTCAAGTTCAGGGTTGTGATTCTTTCTGCTTTGCTGTTGTTACCCAGGATTGCTTTTGCTATTCTGGGTGTTTTCTGGTTCCATATGTATTTTAGCATTCTTTTCTCAAGTTCTGTGAGGAATGCTGTTGGTAATTTGATTGAAGTTGCATTAAATCTGCATATTGGTTTTGGAAGTATGACCATTTTGGCTATATTAGTTCTGCCTATCCAGGAACAGGGGATACTTTTCCATTTTTTGATGTCCTTTTTTGATCTTCTTTTTCAGAGTACTATAGTTTTCATCGTAGAGTTCTTTCACTTCCTTGGTTAGATTAATTCCTAAGTATTTAATTTTTCTTGATGCTATTGTGAATGGTATTTTTTCCTATTTTCTATCTCAGTTAGTTCATTATTGGTGTACAAGAATGCTATTGATTTTTGTGTGTTGATTTTGTATCCTGCTACATTGCTGAATGGGTTATTAGTTCTAGGAGTTGCACGCCTGAAATCCCAGCACTCAGGAGGCTGAGGAAGGAGGATCACTGTGAGTTCGAGGTCAGGCTGGGCTACATAGTGAGACCCTATCTCAAAAAAAATTAATTCTAGGAGTCTTTTGGTTGAATTTTTTTGGTCTTTTATGTAGAGTATCATGTTGTCTGCAAATAATGGTAATTTGACTTCTTCTTTTCTTATACATATCTCATTTCTTTTTGTTACCTGATTGCTCTTGCTTTTTCAAGTACTATGTTGAATAGGAGTGCTAATAGTGCACATCCTTGTCTTATTCCTGATTTTAGAGGGAAAGTTTTCAGGTTTTCTCCATTTAATATGATGCTGACAGTAGTCACAAATGGCTTTTATCAGATTAAGATAAAGACCTTCTATACCTGTTTTCTTCATTTTTTTTTTGGGACCTTCTGCTTGTGAGGCAGGTGGCGGAACCACTGAGCTAAATCCCTGGGTCCTTCCTCATTTTTTAAAATCATAAATAGATGTTGGATTTTGTCAAAGGCTTTTTCTATTTCTATTGAGATCATGTGGTTTTTGTCTTTGCTTCTGTTCATGTGACATATTACATTTATTGATTTGCACATGTTGAACCATCTTTGCATCTCCAGGATGAAGCTTATTTCATGATGTATAATCTTTTTGATGATTTGTGGCATTCTGTTTGCCTGTATTTGTTCAGAAATTTTGTGTCAATGTTTATTAAAGTGATTGGCCTATAGTTCTCTTTTTTGATTTTACCCTTGTCTGGTTTTGGAATCAGAGTAATGGTTGCTTCCAGGAATGACTTTGGGAGTACTGCTTCCCTTTCAGTTTCATTAAAGAGCTTGAAGAGTATTGGTGTTAGATCTTCCTTGAAGATCTTGTAGAATCCAGTAGTGAATCCATTTGGACCTGGGGTTTTCTCAATTGGTAGATTTTTTATTACTGCTTCAATTTCATTGCCTGTTATTGGGTTATTCAGGGTTTTAATGTCTTCTTGGTTTAGCTTTGGTAGTTCATATCTATGTGGGAATCTATCCATTTCTTCTGAATTCTCAAATTTATTGGCCTACAGGTTTGTGAAGTAGTTGTTATACTCTTCTGAATTTTGCTGTTGTCCATTGTGATTTCACCTTGTTTTTTTTTTAGACAGGGTCTCATGTAGTTCAGGCTGGTCTCAAACTCACTGCAACACTCCTGCCTCAGCCTCCCAAGTGCTGGGATTACAGGCATGTGCCACACTTGGCACCTTTTACATTTTTTTTTTTTTTTGGTACCAGGCATCGAACTTGGGTCCTTTCGCTTGTGAGGCAGGCAGCGGAACCACTGAGCTAAATCCCCAGCCCACCTTTTTCATTTCTAATTGCATTGATTTTGGTCTTCCCCCGCTCCCTTTTTTTAGTAAAGTTGTCTAATCGTTTGTCTATTTTGTTTGTTGTTTTGAAGAACCAACTCTTTAATTCATTCTTATTTTTTTAGTCTGAATTTCTTTGATTTCTTCTCTGATCTTTATAATTTCTTTCTTTGTACTAGCTTTGGATTTGTATTATTCTTGTTTTTCTAGGAACTTGTGGTACATAATTAGGTTATTTGGGCTTACTCTGTTTTTTTGATGTGGGCATTTGAAGCTATGAATTTCCCTCTTAGGACTGCTTCCTTTGTGTCCTATAAGCTCTGATATGTTGTACTGGCATTATCATTTAATTCTAGGAATTGTCTTTTCTCTTCATTGATTTTTTTTGTAACCCATTGATTGTTCAAGAGGGTATTGTTTAATTTCCATGCATGTGCATAATTTCTGTGGTTTCTTTTGCCATAGATTTCTAGTTTTATTGCACTATGATATGATAATAGGCATTATATAATTTCAATTATTTTGTATTTACTAAGGCATGCCTTATGGGCCAGTATATGGTCTATTTTAGATAAAGTCTCATGTGCTGCTGAGAAGAATGAGTATTTTATTGTTGTTGGGTTGAACATTCTGTAGATATCTATTAAGTTCATTTGTTTGAAAGTTTTTTTTCCAACTCTGATAATTTTTTGTTGATTTTTTTGTCTAGTTGACCTGTCTGTTTGTGCCAGTGGAGTATTGCAGTCCTCTAGTATAATTATGTCTGTGTTTATCTGATACTTTATTTTCAGTAGTACTTTTTTTATGAAGTTAGGTGCGCCATTGTTTGGTTCATATATGTTAATAATTTTTATTTCATCCTGTTGTATTGTTTCCTTAACCAATATGTCATGACCTTTTTTGCCTCTTTTAATCAGTTTTGGTTTGAAGTCTAGTTTGTCTGATAAGAGGATCATTACTCCTGCTTGTTTTTGGATTTCCATTGCATGGAATATTGTTTTCCGTCCTTTGATTTTTAGTCTATAAGTTTTTTTTGTTAAATATTTTTTCTGTATATAGCATATTGTCGAATTTTGTTTCTTGATCCATTCTGCCAATCCGTGTCTTTTGGTTGCGGAATTGAGACATTCACATTAAGAGTTATTATTGAAAGGCATTGATTTATTCCTCTCATTACATTATTTTCCTATTGCTAACTCTCTTTCTTTTTCATTTATCTAACTGTCCACCCTGTATTCATTCTATGAGCCCTTTTGTCATTGCTAGCTTCATTGTCTCTAGGATGTTGTCAATTTTTCAGAGTGTTGGTTTGGTGGTCATAAATTTAAAAAGTGCTTTTATTATAGAAATATCTTATTTTTCCATCAGTTTTTTTTTTTTTTCTTTTGTACCAGGGATAGAACTCAGGTCCTTGTGCTTGCGGGGCAGGCGGCAGAACCACTGAGCTAAATCCTCGGCCCCTCTCCATCAGTTTTGAAAGATAGTTTTGCAGGACATATCAGTCTGGGTTGGAAGTTGCTTTCTTTGAGGGCCTGAAACACTTCATTCCATGTTCTCCTGGCCTTCAAGGTTTGTGTTGAGAAGTTGCTATAATTCTAGTGGGTTTACCTTTATAGGTGATTCATTGTTTTTCTCTAACACCTTTATGGTTTTGTTCTTATCTTGGACATCAGGGATTTTGACTGTGATGTTTCTTGGAGAGGTTCTTTTCTGATTGTGGCTATATTTGAGGTTCTACAGGCATCACTTTTCTGTATGTTAAAATCTTTCCCTATATTTGGAAAGTTTTGTTATTTCAGTAAACAGTCCTTTTTATGCTATTTATGCTGTCTTCTGATTTTTCACTAATTCCAATTATGTTAGATTAGTCTTCTTTGCATCATCTAGCAGCTGTTAGATCCATTTTTCATGTTCTCTTGTTGTTTTAAAGGTATTTATCACCAATTGGTCACCAACAATAGCTCTGCCATCTAGTTCTGATACTCTGTCCTTACATTGATCACTTCTGCTGCTATTTGATGCCTTTTTACGGACTCTAATTCTTTTTTATGTTGGTTATTCATGTTATGGATCATTTTGTTTAGCTCAGCTAGCTTTTTATTAGTGTCTTCTGTAGACTTGCTGATCATTTTATTAGGTCCATTATTTGATATATCTTCTTTGAGCTTGCCAAGCATCTTATTGACCTGTTTTGTTATCATCTCTGTTATCCTTTTGAGTAATTTGGTTGTGTTGCTTTTGATTTCCTCCCCTTCAATGCCACATGGATCAGCTTTGGCGGAGTTGGGTATTTTTAATTTTTTTGGTACTGGGGATCGAACTTGGGACCTTGAGCTTGTGAGGCAGGTGGCAGAACCACTGAGCTAAATCCCCAGCATGTTTGTTTGCTTTTTGAGCTGAGATTTGCAGGTTGATTATAATGGAAAGCTTTTTTGCTAGTATGGAGATCTCTTTAGTTAACGTTTGCTTTTCAGTGATGCTTTCTGGGTATGGCTAACTATTGGCCTTTGTCTCCATTCCATGAGCCATCCACTTCCATTTATTTGGGAGGGGAGGTTGCAGCATGTTTGACCCAGTACCCAGTTCCCTGGGAACATGCCACAGTATTGTGAACAACAGAAAAGCAATCTAGACAGAACCAATTATTAGCAATAATCATGTTGCTTTTGGCTATAGTAATAAAATCAGCAACAATAATAGCATTGAAGACAAACTAGACATTGGCATACCTTAAGAACCAATAATGTACCACCCTTAACCATAGAAAATATATGTATAATTATAATAGAAACACTAAGACAAACCAAATATTGACCTACAATATATATTTACTAAGTGGAATAACTTTACCTCCACTAAGAATAGAACAGTAGGGCCAGGGATTTAGCTCAGTGGTTTTGCCACCTGCTGCGCAAAGCACAAGGACCCGAGTTCAATCCCCGATACCAAAAAAAAAAAAAGAATAGAACAGTATTCAACAATAATAGCATAGAGTGAACTAGTTATCTAAAAGAATGAAAGCTTTATAGTTATACTAACAAATGTGTGTGGGGGACCAGAGAATGGAAACAAAAATTTAAAAACATTTATCAATGGAAGATGAGAAGGAGAGAGAAATGAGTTAGGGGATCCTATTGAGGACTGAAAGGATGCATGGTTAAGTGTAACAATAATTCATTCTTTTTATTCTACTGCACATATGTTGCGCAGTTTGTTTCTCTAGTCAACCACTGAAAAACATTTGGATTATTTCCCCTTTTTGGCAATTATTAATAGAGCTGCCATAAACATTTGTGTATGGGTTTTTGTGCAAACATAAATTGTCATTTCTCTAGCAGAAATACTCTAGATGTCCAAATGTTCCAACACTATTTATTGTAAAGGCTTTCCTTTCTCCATTGAATTGCCCACACAAATATGGCCAATTAATTTTCAGAAAGGTATGTGTCTCTCTTTGCTAATACCACACTGTCTTGATTACTGTATGTTATGATTTGCATCTAAAATGTCCTCCAAAAGCTCATTTGCTGAAGGCACAATGGTCCCCAGCTGATAGCACTATTGGAAGGTATTGGAAATGTTGGGAGGTGTGGCCTAGTTGGGGGAAGCTGGGCCACTGGGGAAGTGCCCTTGAAGAGTATTATGGAACCACTTCCTCTTCTTCTGGTTTGCTTCCTGGCTGCCATGAGGCAAGGGGCTTTGCGCTCTCTGCCACGATGCTCTGCTTTGCCAAAGGCCCAAAGTAAAGAAAACAGCTAACCACAGATTAAAACCTTTCTAACCTTAGCTGACATAAACATTTCATTTCTTTTTAAACATTTCATGTTTGAAAGTTGATTTTGTCATATATTTTGTTTCAATGAAGGAAATTTGACTAGCATAATGTAGCTTGGGGAGTAATTCTTAAAATGTGTTAGTCCTCCAATTTTGTTCATTCTTTTAAAATTTATTTTGGCTATTCTAGTTTCTCTTTCTTTCCATATATATTTTAGAATTAATTAGTTGTATCTATAAAAAAATTTTGGAATTGCATTAAATCTATACATCAGTTTGGAGACAATTAACATCTTTACTATATTGAGTCTGTCTACTTATGAACATAGTATATTTCTCTATTTGAGTCTCTTTAAAATTTCCCTTTTTTAAACCTAGGGCCTTCACGATGGAGCTGTATTCCCAACCCTTTTTCATATTTTACTTTGAGATAGGGTCTCACTAAGCTACCAAGTTGCACAGGCTGGGCTCAAACTTGTAATCCTCATGCCTTAACTTCTCAGAGTGTTGGGATTACAGGCACCCCCCTATCTTTTAATATTTCTTTCATCAGCTTTTCTGAGTATTCAGCACGCAGATCCAGCTCATGTTCTGTTAGATTTTTTGAAGTGCTATATGTAGATAGTATTTTGTGTATTTAAAATTTTTGTTTCCAGTTGTTCATTGTTATTATATAAAATATGCTTGGTAGTGTGTGGTGGTACACTCTGGGAGGCTAAGGCAGGAAGATCACAAAATTGAGCCCAGCTTGGGCAATTTAGCAACATAGTGAGACAGACATTATCAGTGAGACCTGACAAAATAAAAAATAAGGGCTGAAGATGCAGCTCAGTGAAAAGGCCCTGGGTTCAATCATTAGTACTGGGCTGGATGTGGTGGTGCATGCCTGTAATCCCAGCACTCGGGAGGCTGAGGCTGAGGCCGGAGGATCACTGTGAGTTTGAGGCCAGCCTAGGCTACATAGTGAGTTCAAGGCCAGCCTGGAAGACATAGCGAGACCCCATCTAAAAAAAACACATATAACAAAAAACAAAACCTAAAACCAAAACAAAACAAAAAACTCAAAATCAATCACTAGTACTGCCAAAAACCCAAAGTACACATTTTTTTTTTCTTTTTGGTACTGGGGATCAAACTCAGGACCTGAATTGAATCCTCAGTACTGTAGGGGGAAAAAAAAAGGTGGTTGCCAGGGGGAGGGAGGGGCGAATAGACAGAGCATGGGATTTTTAGGGAAGCGAAGCTACTCTGTATGATACTACAATGGTGGATACATGTCATAATACATATGTCCAAAACCATAGAAAATACAACATCAAAGTGAAGCCTAAAGCAAACTATGGGTTTTGGGTGATGATGTGTGAAGACAGGTTCATCAATTGTAACCAAAGTACCACTCTGATGTGACATGTTGATGATGGGAAGGTAGCATATGTGAGGGAAAGTGGTTTATAGGAAATCTCTGTACTTTCTGCTCAACTTTGCTGTTAACCTCAAACTGCTCTACAAAGTAAAGTCTTTTTAAAGAAGGAGTTGCCAGGCCCAGATGTTTTCAATGGAAAATTGTGCTAAAACCTGAAGAAGAAATAATATCAATGTTACGTGAACTCTTCAGAAAAATAGAAGAGAGGGAAACTTCTCAAATCATTTTATGAAATTAGCATTTATTACCCTGATACTAAAACAAAAAAAAGAGACAGTATGGGTAAAGAAAACTACAGCCCATTTTCCCTCATGAATGTAGATGCAAAACAAAAACAAAAAACCCCCCAAAATCCCCCCCAAAAACCTGAATAAAAAATTAACAAATCAAATCCAATAATATATAAAACAAATAATACACATGACCAAATGAAACCTATCCTGAGAATGCAAAACTGGCTCAATAGTCAAAACTAAATAAATCCAATTCACCATATTTTTATTTATTTATTTATTTATTTATATGTATATTTATTGGTACATTTTAGGTATACAATACATTTACAATTATCATTGGGTGTTTGTACCTGTACATGATGTATCTTAGTTCTTATTTTTTCCCCCATTACCTGTGCATCCTTCACCCCCTCCACCCTTCCCTATTTACATAGATTTCGTTTCCATTTTTAAAATTTTCTCATAATTTTTCCTTTCCCTTCCCCTTCCCCTCCCACCACCCCTACACCTTTGGACCTTTTCCTATTTCAAATTATCAATTATTCATTTTAATCATTTCCATCCTTATTTACACTTTCAGTTTCTCACACTAGAGAAACTATTCGATATTTACACATGTGTGTCCTATTTATTTCACTTAAGAGTATGGCCTCAATATGCATCCATTTAGCTATAAATGTCTGTAGTTTCTCGTTCTTTATGGCTGAGTAGTGCTCCATTTTATAAAAAAACCCACTTCTTTATCCAGTTCCAATTCATCATATTGACATACTAAAGTAATTGAGCCATATAATTTCAAGTGATACAGGAGGGAGGTGGGTGGGGAGGGGAAGAGGAATAAAAAAAATTGAGATATATGATGTATATGTACCTACTCCTTAAGATCAATGTAAACTTCAGGTACCATAAACATGTACTAATAAAATAAAAATTTAAAAATCAGGTGATACAGAAAAAATCTGACAAAATTCAACCTCAATTCATAATTTAAAAATTACACTCAAGGAAACCAAGAGTAGAAAGAACAAAACCTCTTTTAACCTGATATAAAACATCTACAAAGAAATCCCTACACTTGAGACAGGTATGGTGGCACAGGCCTGTAAATCCAGCACTCAAGAGGCTGAGGCAGGAGCATTGCTGTTAGTGTGAGGCTAGCCTGGGCTACAGAGTGAGTTCAAGGCCAACCAGGACTATACAGTGAGACCCTGTCTCAAAACACCAAAGAAAAAGAAAAATATCTCTAAATATTAGAAGATTCTTAATAGAAAAAATAATGCTTTCTTTTTAAGATGAAAAATGAAGCAAGAATGTCCACTCTCACTTCTACTAGTCAACATTGTGTTGGAAGTCACAGTCAGTTTGATAAGACAAGAAAATTAGATAAATGGCTTACAGATTACATAAAGAGACCCTGACTCAAAAAAAAATTCTAGGTTTGAGCTCTTCATCAGTTATATGTGCTTCCATTATCTTCTCCCAATATGTTATTTTCATTCTTGTTATGATACTTTTAGATAAATAGATATTCTTAATGTCATTTCATGTTTAAAATTTTCATTTATAGTCAATGTCCTTGTGAGGAAAAACTTTTCTACTATGAGTTAACAAAGGTTTTCTGCAGTTGGGAGTGTGGTAGAATGTTGGCCTAACTGGTGTGAGGCTCAACACAGCAAAAAAAAACTTTAAAAATTCTATGATGTTGTATTCTTAAAGCCCTTTGGTCTTACCTTTCATATTTAGGTTTTGAATAAACCCAGGCTTATTTTTATTTGTGTTGTGAGATAGAGATCCAATTCCTTCTTTTCCACAATGGATAACCAGTTTTTCTATTTAGAAAAGGTCCAACCATTCTCCCACTGATCTACAATACCCTTTTGGTCGCTTATTTCATATCTACATATGAATGGGTCTGTTTCTGAGACCACCAGTCCTTCACTGGCCTATTTGTCTACTTTTGTAGCAACATCACACCATTTTGACTGCTATATTTTTATAATAAGTTTGGGTGTACAGGCTAGTCTTGGCATTTCCACATAAATTTAAGAATTTGTCAAAATCTATACATATATACTGGAATTGCGATTGGATTTTCACTGAACCTAAAAAGAGTTTAAAGGATACTGACAGATTTATCACCTTGACCCTTCCCTTCAAAGTATATGTGAATCCTGAAATACATAGGGAGACCCTATCTCAAAAACCCCAAACTGAAACCAAAACCAAACCCAAAAACCACCTTGAGGAAAATAGGTATAAAAGGATCTTATCTCAATCTGATAAAAGCCATTTATGACAAGCCAATGACCAACATCATATTAAATAGGGCAAAGCAGAAAGCTTTCCCTCTAAAATCAAGTACAAGACAAGAATGTCCACTATTACCACTCCTGTTCAATATAGCACTTGAAACATTAGCCAGAGCAACCAGGCAAGAGAGAGAAATAAAATCAATAAGCACAGGAATGGAAGAAATAAAATTATCATTATTTTCAGATGACATGATCCTCCACATAGAAATAAAAAAATTCAACCAAAAGACTTTTAGAATTAATAACCAAATTCAGCAATGTAGCAGGATACAAAAATCAACACACAAAAATGAACAGTGTTCCCATACACCAAAATTAATCCACTGAGAAAGGAAATTAGCAAAACAATACCATTCACAGCAGCATGAAGAAAAACTAAATACTGTACTTAGAATTCAACCTAACCAGGGAGGGGAAGGGGAAAGGGAAGAAGGGAAAGGAAAAATTATGAGAAAGAAATAAAAAAAAAGGAATCAAAGTCTGTGTAAATAGGGAAGGGTGGAGGGGGTGAAGGGTGCACAGGTAATGGGAGAAAAAATAAGAACTAAGAAACATCATGTTCAGGTACAAACACCCAATGATAAATGTAAATGTATTTTATACCTAAAATGTACATATATATATATAAAGAATTCAACCTATCCAAGGAATCAAAAGACCTCTACAATGAAAATTACAGGTTGAGTGTGTTGGCACATGCCTGTAATCCCAACGCTCAGGAGGCTGAGGCAGGAGGATTGCTTCGAGTTTGAGGCCAGCCTAGGCTACATAGTGAGTTCAAGACTAGTCTGAACTACATAGCGAGATCCTGTCTCAAAAAAAAAAAAAAAAAGGAAGTTACAGTACTCTGCAAAAGGAGATTCAAGAGGACATCAGAAAATGAAAAGTCATCATCCCCTGTTCATGAGTAGGCAGAACCAATATTGTCAAAATGGCCATACTTCTGTGGGGTTTTTTTGTGTGTGTTTTTGATTTTTGAGGCAGGGTCTTGCTATGTACTTCAGGCTGGCCTTGAATTTACTATGTAGTCCAGGCTGGCCTTAAACTCATGGCAATCCCCCTGCCTCAGCCTTCTAAGTGCTGGGATTACAGGCATGCACTACTATGCCTGGCTAAAATGGCCAAGCTTCCAAAACTGATAGATCTAGAGCAATTTAAAAAAATTTTCCTGTTTCAATTTTATCTTTTGCATATTAATGTGATTGTCAGGAAATTAAAATGCATAATTAACTTACAGATTAATTAGAATTAATATTTTACCACTTTACATGGAATGTAGAAACCTCACTACTAATAGGTCCCTCTAATTTCATGCTCTTTATATTATAGTTATCTTATAGTCTATGTTTATATACATTGAAACTTCATCATACAATGTTATAATTTTTAATTTTTGCTTTAAATCTCCTCAAATATCTTTGAATTAATTCAAAAGGAGAATAGACTATTATATTTGGCCAAATAACATTTCTGTTGCTCTTCCATAATTCCTGATGTCCCAAATTTCTTCCTGATATCATTTTCCTTCTGTCTGAAGTACTTCCATTATAATCCTTTTAGGTTCACTAACAACGCAATCTCTTTGTTTCCTTCATCTGTAAATATCTTATTTACCCCTTCATTCCTGAAAGATGTTTTGATAGACATGGAATTCTGGGTTGATGGTTCTTTTCTTTAAAAATATGGAGACTTGGGGCTGGGATTTAGCTCAGTGGTTCTGCTGCTTGCCTTGCAAGCACAAGGACCCAAGTTCAATCCTTGGTATCAAAAAAAAATGGAGACTTTCGTTACTGGCCTCATGGCTTCTAATGAGAATTTTGCAGTGGGTTAAATCATTATTCTTCTGTAAGCGATGCATCCTTTTTGTCTGGATGCTTTCAAGATACTCTTCTTTGTTTTTAGTTTTCAGCAGTTTAATTATGGCATGTCTAGGCAGGGATTTCTCTAGGTCTATTCTGTTTGGGGTTTGCTAAGTT